>NC_069500.1:1211425717-1211725717 GCF_027579735.1 Bombina bombina | reverse complement strand
GAGAAGACTTGAAGTGCAAACCCTGCGTGAGTTATGGGTGCCTTGTCCCTAGCCCCTTTGGCTATTTCCTCTCTATCCACAAAGCTCAGGAACCTGATGATTACGTCTCTTGGTGGGGCTTTACTCGGTGGCCTAGAGCGTAATGCTCTGTGGGCCCTTTCAATTTTCACATCTGGAGAGGACGGAGTTCCTTTTATTACTCTAAAGATGTCCTGCAGGTAGCCGTTAAGTGATGTTGGTGATATTGTTTCCGAGATTCCTCTGATGCGGAGGTTGTTTCGCCTGCTCCGGTTTTTGAGGTCCTTAATCTTATTGAGTAGGAAAGCGATTGCCTCATTTTGTTGAGAAATACTTTGGGAATTGCTGTGTAGTTCCGCTTGGACTGTCATCTGAGTGCTCTCTAGGGAATAAATTCTTGTGTTAATTTGGGAGATATCCTTTCTCAGCTCACTGAAGAGACCCCTAACCTCTGACAGAACCTCTTTGATATCATCTTTAGATGAGAGTAATTCTAAATATTCTCTTGTGATTGTGGGTGCTTGTGGTAGTTCCATTTCTCCCTCTTTGCTCAAATGGTGTTCTTCTATTCAGACCAAGTGTAGCAATGCTATTTTATTCCCATAGCTTTTATTTGATGCAATGTCACATATGCTTTTATTTTCTCCCTGCTTGTATTGGGTGTGAAAATGTCCTTTATTATTTATTAGAAATACAGTCATTCATATTTTCTTCAATTTATTCAGAAGCCTATCTCCCCTGATCTGTGACCATTCACCTTTGTGTAGGCCCCTTCACACTGTATTTTGTTGCACTGTGAACACCCACAGGGTCTCTCAGGATCTACTCTGACCTACTTGCTTGTAGAATATCCCGTCAAGCTCCTACTTCACTTCTCTTTCAGTGTTAGCCAAGTAGCTGCGTGTCACCTTCCCCTCACCTCAACCAGCACGTCTCTGCTTACTTCCCGGATCTATCTTTGGGCCTAATCGGCCTGTACGGATCCCTCCACCCTGTACCTCCGTTATCTCGGATCACTCTTTTGGCTGCGTTTTCCAATTACTGGGCGGTGAAGAGTAATTATCGTTAGGTATGTAATGCCTGTTAGTATCAGATCTTCTCGTTACCTTGCCCGGGAGTTTTCTCTCAATGTTGTAGTGTTGCGCAGCGCCGACTCTGCACCCGTGTTGTGAGCTGTATTATGGTGCTCACCTCGGGCTGCTGCTTCTCCGTCTGTATCCGTCGGCTCCTATCAGAATTGCGTGCTGGTCTGGTGAGATGTTTATTGTGAGGTACTTGTTCCTATTGCCTGTGGTCTTTTCAATGCAATAATGATCGCTTTAGTTATATCGGCAACTGTAAGGGCTTCAGAGCCGTTTTAATGTGCAGCCATTAACCTGGGCTGCTAGGCTCTGCCCCCTCTAAGTAAGTTTTTAAACGGTTTTATACTGGATTTTTAGATTAGTATTTGTGCATATTATTCTTTATTGTAGTGTTTATTACATGCAGTTAAATGAAAATTTGTGTATACTGTCTCTTTAAGCAGTTTGATTGTATATATAGAAGTGAGTTCTATCTATGCATACTGCTGTTGAAGTCGAAAACACCAAACCAAAAGGATATAAAAATCAAAATAGTAATACAATGGAGAGGACTGAAATTTCTATTAAAATGTTTTGCAATATCATTGTCTTTGCAAAAAATCTTTTACAATTTATTTTTGCTTCAGTTCTAACTCTTAAAGCGCATTTTTCTCTTTTGCCACATTCTTGCATCAGATGCTCCATATTCAGATCATGCAATGCTTTTGTAACCTGTTCACTTTTTCAGTTCTACTTCTCTAGAGAAATCTGACCAAACCTGCATATCCCAACAACACACCTTTGCTGCCCAGTGACACCACCGGTTTACATTATGGGCTGCCCTGACTCTCAGCCTTCCCATCAAACATATACATACTGTACATACATATATATATGAATGGTTTATGTAGGTTAATGTCGCTTTAGGTATGAGGGAGTTTCTTTAGTCTCTCTGTATTAAACAGAACAAGCACACAAAACACACAGATTTGTTTGATGGTGCACTAAGCTGAAGGAAAGCGAAGCCGAGGGTGCGCTAAGGCAATGGTACCCAACTAGTAGTGGAATTCTTCATGCAGTTCTGTGCTACACTATTAATAATAATGGTTTACTTCAGCACTACATTTTACAAGAAATGACAAGAAGAAAACAGTGCATCCACGAATCACAGCAGAGTTTATTCAGGTAAATGACACACACAGAAAATTGCACACTTACAAGATGACAGTAATGTATGAGTGGTAATGCCCTCTGGCTAGTTGTCTTTCGCCTGTAGCAAATCTCAGCGGGAACACCTCAGACGCCGACCAGCAGCACCAAGAGACTCACTTCCTGTCACATACGGCAGGTGCCAAAGAGAAACTCAAAAGAGCAGCAGTCCTAAACACTTTGATGGTAGGAGTTAGTTACCCTACGCGTTTCCTCTGCACACGGGCAGACTTCTTCAGGGGTATATGAAAATACAAGCCCTGGCTTGTATTTTCATATACCCCTGAAGAAGTCTGCCCGTGTGCAGAGGAAACGCGTAGGGTAACTAACTCCTACCATCAAAGTGTTTAGGACTGCTGCTCTTTTGAGTTTCTCTTTGGCACCTGCCGTATGTGACAGGAAGTGAGTCTCTTGGTGCTGCTGGTCGGCGTCTGAGGTGTTCCCGCTGAGATTTGCTACAGGCGAAAGACAACTAGCCAGAGGGCATTACCACTCATACATTACTGTCATCTTGTAAGTGTGCAATTTTCTGTGTGTGTCATTTACCTGAATAAACGCTGCTGTGATTCGTGGATGCGCTGTTTTCTTCTTGTCATTTCTTATACAGCTTGCTGCAACGGGATACACATAGCTGGAGTTCCGTGATTCATCAGCTGCTCCTGTAAGGATACTTCAGCATATATTCCATCAGACCAACTGGATATTACCACGTCGGATTTGCCGTGTATGCACATTTACTGAACAAACTTTGCCTCCATCTGGTTCAGCTAAGTTAACACACCAATCCTGCTACAATCAGTCTATATGCTTTTTGTGTGACTTAAACCAGCTACGGTTTTGGGACTGTTTTATTTTGGGACTGTTGTATTTTCACATATCTGTTGTGTACGTCGGTGATTGTATTTATGTCCCATATGTTTATACTATAGGGGAGTGGTTGTGTGTCTTCTGAGAAACAGATATTAGATACACCCCGTTTTTACTTTTTGATTATTTTTTTAAAGGGGAAGTTCTACTGGTGCCCCACCTGATTCAGTGTAGCGCTGTCATTTTCTCCTGTTTTTGTTTCTCACTACATTTTACAGCAGTATTTTTTAATCAGCTTGAGCACAGCACTTAAAGGGATAGTAAACACCAAAAATGTTATTGTTTAAAAAGATGGATAATCCCTCTATTTACCATTCCCCAGTTCTGCATAACCAACACTGATATAGAAATATACTTTTTACCTCTGTAATTACCTTGTATCTAAGCTTCTGCTGACTGCCTCCTTATCTCAGATCTTTTGACAGAATGGCATTTCAGGCAATCAGTGCTGACTCTTAAATAACTTCATGTGTGTGAGCACAGTGTTATTTATATAAAACAGATGAAGTAACGCCCTCTAGCTGAGTAAAATGTCAAATGCATTCAGATGAGAGGCGTCCTTCAAGGGCTTAGAAATTAGCATATGAGCCTAGCTAGGCTTAGCTTTTAACTAAGAATAACAAGAGAACAAAGCAAATTTGATGATAAAAGTAAATTCGAAAGTTGTTTAAAATGACATGCCCTATCGGAATCATGAAAGTTTCATTTGGAATTTACTATCCCTTTAAAGGAAAATTAAACCCCTGCTGATTCAGCTAGAACATACAATTTTAAACAACTTTACAATTTACTTATATTATTACATTTGCTTTATTCTCTCACTATACTTTGTTGAAGGAGCAGCAATGCACTACTGGGAGCTAGCTGAACACATCAGGTGAAACAGCAAGGGGCATATAATTGCAGTCACCAATCAGCAGCTAGCTCCCAGTAGTGCATTGGTGCTCCTGAGCATACCAATGTATGCTTTTCAGCAAAGGATACCAAAATAATGAAGAAAATTGAAAATTAAGGGAATTGGAAAGTTGTTTAGAGTTGCATGCTCAATCTGAATCATGAAAAAAATGGGTTTCACGTTCACACAACTCACTACTTCTTCGCTCTTTGTACTTTCATTAAACATTTAGGGCAGGCTAAAAATGTTGCCCATGTTAAAGGGACATAAAACAAGTTTGGATAGAGACAAAATATAATAATATGTACTTTAATTTCTTTACCTGCAAATTTATACTGCAGTGCCTCGCCATGAACCCTTTCTTTTACGTTTCTGAATTGTACAGCTCTAACCCCCCCACACATTTCCTTCTATGACTGTATCTATCTCCACCTTTGCCTTGGTAGAATGCAAAACTTTAACAGTCATTATCTGCTGGAGCATGCCTAGAAGCAAATAAGCTGCTGTGAACTCAGTTGAAATACAATGCCTGTGTTTCTGATGCTAAACACTGATAAGGGGGGTGGATCAGACTTCTCTAGACAGCATAGCTAGGTAACTAATTTTGCTTTTTTTAAAAAATTCTTTTAAATACTTGCCAGCAATTTAATTTTTTTTATGCAAACTATTTTTTTTATTTATTTAGCCCTTTTAGGATATGCACAGATCTCTAAATGTTTTATGGCATTTTAGGATGCTTTGGTTAAAATATTTAACCATCTATTTGTAATACCAGATTGTGCGATATTCTTTGCACAAGGTTGCACAAAATATGACACACCTGACGCTGCTGATTGCACTTCACTTGTAATTTAGCACCTTTGGTTATTTATGGAGAGAAAATAGGAATACATTTTAGAATTTTTCAGCTTGAAAAGGTGAAATAATGATATACTGCATTGTAACTTTTATTATGGTTAGCGCTGCGGAATCTGTTGGCACTCTACAAATAACCAATAATAATGGTATTTTTTTCCCGTCTGTTTGCAGTTCTTGAAGACGGTGTTTGAAGTCATTTAGTCTACATAGTATCCCAAGAATAGGATCCCCTAGTCATAAAAAAGTGTTTGTTAGCTAAAGCCATCAAGAACCACAGATACAATGGAGTGAACCTGTGGTTGAGATTTATTCATTTTATAGATGAATTGCTCTAACACAAGGATATCCCTTAGCTCCAAGGACGGAGGTATAGTTAAAATAATTCTGTCTTTGTAAATATATCCAATTGTCTGGCCCAGTAAGGGGGCTTCCCAGTGGGCAGGTATTGTGTCTGGTGGAGGTAATGCATGTATTGCCTTGCTGAGAGCTGTATGTAAATAAACTATTGTGCTGTTTGACTGTCACGTACCCACATAAGCACTTAATGATAAAAATGTTAAAAAATGCACTAATATGATATCACCTAACTGCACAGGAATCTATAGCTATAATAATTTTACAAAGCCTATGTACACATAACTTTGTTTTCTATACTGACCCTCTACGGTACATTACAACCAATATTGAAGATATTTAACCCAAGAGAAAATTAAAGGGACAGTCAACACCAAAATCGTTATTGTTTAAAAAGTTTGATAACGCCTTTACTACCCATTCCCCAGCTTTGCACAACCAACATTGTTATATTAATACACTTTATAACATTTACACCTCTAAGTTTCTGCCTGTTTCTAATTTACTAGAGACAGCCTCTTATTACATGCTTTTTTATTAGCTTTTCAAAAGAGACTGCTAGTTTATGTGGACCATATAGATAACATTGTGCTCACGACCATGGGTTGTGGATGACACTGCACTAATTGGCTAAAATTCAAGTCAATAGATAATAAATAAAACGTCATGTGATCCGGAGGCTGTCAAAAGAGGCTTAGATTAAAAAAAAAGGTAATCACAGAGGTAAAAAGTATATTAATATAACCGTGTGGGTTATGCAAAACTGGGGAATGGATAATAAAGGGATTATCTATCTTTTTAAACAATAAAAATTCTGGAGTAGACTATCCATGTATCTTTATATGAATTTGTATTCACTTGCCTGATGTATGAAACAACATTTGACGTAAAACAACAGATTTATATATACTGGCCTAGATTACAAGTAGGGCTGTATTTTGCACAAGATTTCTAGCATAAATGATATGGATACTCAATGTTGAATCCCCTAGTGATTGAGTGGTACATTAGAATACAACAAATCTTATTTACTTTTTATAAATGCTAAATAATTAAAACCCTATTTTTATATTTTTTGTATCATTTTACGGAATGTACTTGTCTTTACTCACATGTATGTTATGTTAAACAGTCGTAAGCGGTCTTCACTTTTAAAGGGACACTAAAGTAAAAATGAAAGTTTCTTGATTTAGAGCATGCAGTTAAAAAAAACAAAAAAACACATACCTACCAATTCACATTCATAATCAAATTGTACACCAGCTTTTTAGTGCACATTTTCTGAGGAACCATTTCCTACTGAGCATGTGCAAGAGTTCACTGTGTCCATTTAAGTGTGTGATTGGCTGATGGCTGTCACGTGATACAGGGGGCAGTGAAAGGTCATTTGAAATTAGTCAGAATAAAGAAAAACTACTGCTCCATTTTAAATTCAGATTAATTAAATTATTTTTATTATGCATTTATTGATTATGTAATTCTATTGTATTTAATGGTCTTTTAAGTTTCCAAAAAGACAATACATTTCAACTTTTTTATCATGTACCTAAAACAGAATGTTTTAAACATTACAAAATATTTTTGATGAAAATTATGTGATTGAAAGCTTACAAATATATTTGATGCAGCACAGTTGAAATACCAATCCTCTCTCAATATAAAATAGTTTCATTTTGTCAATCCATTTAGTTAGTTGGGCAGCTGTGCAATACGTATTGTAATTGAGTGAGACTAGAAGGGTGGAGCATTACTTCCAAGGGCGTATTTGTCTTGCAACATAGCAGCTAATATTTAATGCATTAAGGTTTCATCATGCAAATTAAAGGGATGTTGGAAGCATGTCATTTTAAAGTAATAATTAAGCCTTAGTCTACAATATCTACTTTATTGTTAATTCAGTTACATTTACTGTGTTCCCCAAATGCATTTTATATTCCCATTAAATAAAATAGACTCTTACTTTTTACTGGAAATACTACAAAATGATGTAGATATTAATCCTAGAGCTAGATGAGGTAATGCATTGAAATATAACCTTGTAAAAACATGGCCTTGGCAAACTGAACACAATCTTTGGAATTCATTTGAGTGAGAAGTTGCCAAAGGAAATGCCAACACTCTCAGATATGCCAACTGACACACTCCTTGGCAGCCAGAACAGGCCAGAATTATTGCAAGTTGTAAATAACTACAGTTATAACTTTATACTTAATATGATATGGTAAACCTTTCACTGAAACAGTTAAGCAGATATGGCAAAATTAGTTCTTATATTAAATAAATGTTGCTTTCTAAATATACTTCCTTTTCATTAATGTTGCTATGAATAGTAACTGCTAGGTCATGAGAATGAAAACAATGTACAAGGTGCATGCTAAAAGTATTAGCTACATCATTATTTTCTTTATATGTTTAACTCCTTGTTTTTCCAAAGAGGGTTGCAATTGTTTTGCAATCTTCTTTGGCTACCTACCACAGGGTTAAATAGGGTTTGAGACCTCTCACCTGCCAGACGTCTTTCTCTTGCATTTTTCCAGATAACATCCAGAGCCCTAGCTGTGGAGTTTCTGATATGATCACTGAATGATCTCCTTAGAGGGGCTCTCACTGATTTATCCATTCTGGAGGGTGCAGATGTCTGTCAGCAAGCTATAGAAGTTCCTGTTCAGTGAACTATGCACTTATTTCTTGACCTCTGCTGTAGAAAGTGGTGCAGATTTGTTATTATATGCCTGTGTTAAATCCTGCAGTCTTCATGGAGTGCCATAGCCTTACCCTTGAGTAATCAGGCATTGCAGTCCTCCTCACTGCAGACACAGGATAGCTCATACTGCAGGCAAGATGTTGACAAGCTGCCAAGTTCAGACTATTTGTGCATCTGGAATAATTTACAAAGAGCTGAAGATGCACAGTTTTATTTTTGATTCTTTGATTGATAATTCTTTATAAATTCCCTCTCTCTGTATACACACACATGTTACTGTATATGTTGTGTGTATATATATATATATATATATATATATATACCAGCAAATGCTCATATTATGTTTTAATGATGAGTGACTTCCAAGTCCTCAAAATAAATGTGTCACAATTAATATTCTTACCTTCTGTGCCCTACAAGCAAATGTCTCACAGCTTGTCCCAGTGCTTCCCCTTACATACTTTGGACCAGTTTACAAGTGGAGTGCTAAATATTGCTTTGAAGAAAGCGATATTTGCGCTCCACTGTATAATAACAGCGCACGATAAGCATATATATATATATAAGCATATACATATATATATAATGGATAAAAAGAATAGTAAATAACGGCGCTTAGAGTATAGTGTAAATTCTTTCAGAAATAGTTATTAGTAAGATCTGTGATGCTGCCTATGTAACCAGACAAGGTATTCTTAGTGGCCCCCGCCACCAAAGATACAAAGTCTATTTTTACAAAAAAATGGATAAGGAGATTGGTATATAGGCGCAAAACAGTACTTATAACTGAAAATTAATCAATTTGCATATATAGTATTAATCAATAAAATATGTACATGTAGGAATATATATTACAATAAAGGCTAGTAATTAAAGTCCAAAAAAGATGTCTAAAAAAGGATCCCACGTGAAAGGAATTTCTTGATAAGACAAACTTCAGGTAAGTTGGTGTGCCCACAGAAACCAATAGTGATAGATGAATTTCCTACTTACAAAAAACTACCTCAATCAAAATGAGGTAAGTGCTGCACAGTTTGTTGAGTAGTTGGTTCTCTAGTCATTGGCTCCTTCCATATATATGTGTATATCCACTTTTGTCAAGGCCCCAGGGAGAAAGATTTCCTTTTTATTTATTCCCTCAGATCAGTTGAAATCCCTTTGATTCTGTGCATTTATCAGACTCTCAGTTCAGGTGCTGTCATTTTTCAGACCCAGGTCTCATTTTACACCGGTGTAAAATGAGATCTGAGGGAATAAACAAAAAGGAAATCTTTCTCCCTGGGACCTTGACAAAAGTGGATATACACATATACAGTGGATATAAAAAGTCTACACACCCCTGTTAAAATTTCAGGTTTCTGTGATGTAAAAAATGAGACAAAAATAAATAATTTCAGAACTTTTCCACCTTTAATGTGACCTATAAGCTGTACAACTTAATTAAAAAACAAACTGAAATCTTTTAGGTTTAGGGAAGTAAACAAAAAAAACTAAAATAATGTGGTTGCATAAGTGTGCACATATAACTGGGGATGTAGCTGTGTTCAGAATTAAGCAATCACAGTCAAAATCATGTTAAATAGGAGTCAGTACACACCTGCCATCATTTAAAGTGCCTTTTATTAACCACAAATAAAGTTCAGCTGTTCTAGTTGGTCTTTACTGACATTTTCTTAGTTGAATCCTACAGCAAAAGCCATGGTCCGCAGAGATCTCCCAAAGCATCAGAGGGATCTCATTGTTAAAAGGTATCAGTCAGGAGAAGGGTACAAAAGAATTTCCAAGGCATTAGATATACCATGGAACACAGTGAAGACAGTCATCATCAAGTGGAGAAAATATGGTGCAACAGTGACATTACCAAGAACTGGACGTCCCTCCAAAATTGATGAAAAGACGAGAAGAAAACTGGTCTGGGAGGCTGCCAAGAGGCCTACAGCAACATTAAAGGAGCTGTAGGAATATCTGGCAAGTACTGGCTGTGTGGTACATGTAACAACAATCGCCCGTATTCTTCATATGTCTGAGCTATGGGGTAGAGTGGCAAGACGGAAGCCTTTCTTACAAAGAAAAACATCCAAGCCCGGCTAAATTTTGCAAAAACACATCTGAAGTCTCCCAAAAGCATGTGGGAAAAGGTGTTATGGTCTGATGAAGGTTGAACTTTTGGCCATAATTCCTAAAGATATATTTGGCGCAAAAACAACACTGCATATAACCAAAAGAATACCATACCCACAGTGAAGCATGGTGGTGGCAGCATCATGCTTTGGGGCTGTTTTTCTTCAGCTGGAACCCGATGTGCTTAGAAAAATAGCAGACCCGCTCAGTAGAGCCAGGAGCGGCGGTCTGTAAAATACATTTTTGTGGGAAAATATCTGTGACATACTTTGATTTAGAAAGCTGGGGCTAACCTAATGTTATATAATTCTGTACTATGTGCAGAATTATATAACATTATTTGGTGGGCTTACTGACATTTTAAATATTCTGACTGTTCCATGTTTGAAAAAAAGATGGAGTACCTGCCAGTACTATATTCAGGGGCGGAACTACCATTGGTACAGCAGGTGCAGTGGCACCAGGACCCAAGTGCTGGAGGGGGCCCATAACAGCCATTTTATACACAGGAGTGTGAGAATGTGTACAATGCTAATGTAGGGGAGCCTTTTATTGATGCAGTTTGCAGGTCTATCTATCCTCAAAATCATGATACAGAACAGCATGTATATTATTACTATTGCTTTTTACTGAGTTACCTATGGGGGGCCCAAATAACTTTGCACTAAGACCCTCTGCTGATTAGGTCTGCTACTGACTATATGCACTCCTTTTATTCTGCTTCTTTAGTATCTGACTCCTTCCCTATTTTCTATGTTTCTCGTCTTGTCAAATTGCTTGTGACAGTAGATTGGACTAATTTCCTGATTTTGACCTTGACCTGCCTTATAATTGAACTTGATCTTTCTCTCTGTATCCATTGTATGTAAAGACAAATCAGATCTACCACCTGTTACTGACCTAGTACTGCTTCATGATTCTCTGGATCCCTTGGACACCACTACTAATTATTGTCTCACAGCATCTTAGGCCTCCTCTTATGGAAGGTCTGTCTCATTTTAAGTCTCTTTGATTAGCGACACATGCAAGGTTAAGCTATTACCTGCTCACTCTTATCTACCACTTTACCTAGTACTGCACAATGCACATATCTTGCAAACTTATATTTATACACCTTGTTCTGGAAATGTTGCTTTCCCCATGCACTGTGCTCAAATAACTCAACAAAGCTCAACAAATACACTATTGTTAGCAACATCTTTGCAACTTATGCCCAGTATAATACCACTTACATTTTAAACCTACATACATTTCTACTTATGCTTTATTTAAGCAAAATGATTTTACTACCTGAATTTATTTGTCAGGTTTCTTTTATATGTTTATATAACAAAGAGGATTTTTGGGAGACAAATATTTTGCTTAGCAATGGAAAATAACCAAAAAAAAAGATTAACTAGATTACTGTTAATGGAGCAATCTACTTCAGAATTTGTATTGTCTAAAAAGATAGATTATCCCTTTATTACCCATTCCCCAGTTTTGCATAACCAATATGGTTATATTAAAGGGACAGTCTAGTCCAAAATAAACTTTCATGATTCAGATAGGGCATGTAATGTTAAACAACTTTCCAATTTACTTTTATCACCAATTTTGCTTTGCTCTCTTGGTATTCTTAGTTGAAAGCTAAACCTAGGAAGTTCATATGCTAATTTCTTAGACCTTGAAGGCCGCCTGAATGCATTTTGACAGTTTTTCACCACTAGAGGGCGATAGTTCATGTGTGTCATATAGATAACACTGTGCTCACGCAGATGGGGTTACCTAGGAGCCAGCACTGATTGGCTAAAATGCATGTCTGTCAAAAGAACTGAAATAAGGGGGCAGTTTGCAGAGGCTTAGATACAAGGTAATCAAATAGGTAAAGTGTATTAATATAACTGTGTTGGTTATGCAACTTTAGGGAATGGGTAATAAAGGGATTATCTATCTTTTAAAACAATAAATAGTCTGATGTAGACTATCCCTTTAATATACTTTTTACCTCTGTGATTACCTTGTATCTAAGCTTCTTTAGACTGGACCCTTATTTTAGTTGTTTTGACAGACGTGCATTTTAGCCAATCAGTGCCGACTCCTAGGTAACTCCATGTGCGTGAGCACAATGTTATCTATATGGCACACATGAACTAACCCCCTTCTAGCTGTGAAAAACTGTCAAAATGCCCTGAGATATGAGACTGCCTTCAAGGGCTTAGGAATTAGCTTATGAGCCTAAGTATATTTAGCTTCAACAAAAAATACCAAGAGAACAAAGCAAGTTTGATAATAAAAGTAAATTGGAAAGTTGTTTAAAAATGCATGCCCTATCTGAATCATACAAGTTTAATTTTGACTAGACTGTCCCTTTAACTTGGTTAGTCAAAATGAATCACAATGAATACAAATAATAAGAATAAAAAGAGCTTTGTAGAAATAATTGTTAAGTATATGAGTAAGAGCTGAACAGGCCAGCATAAAATATTAGTAAAAAACTGAAGACTGAACTTGTTTTGCTGCTATGGGAACATCATTTGTACAAAAATAACAGGCCTGTCTGTAGATTTACTTCATTTCGTGATGTTTGTCATCATAATTAAACAAAATTATAACCTAAAAGAGGGGCATTAATTAGAAATTCTGGAGATGTAACCAATTTTCTAAAATTGCTCTGTATTCTGGCATATTTCCTTATGACATCATCTTTCTGTTGACCACATCATTTTTAGGGTCTGCAGTGGCTCTAACAGTCTGTAAAACAATGGCAGTTATTACTTAGGTGTGGTTCTAAAGTAATGATAGCTGAAAATATAGACAACTCCCAGACAAAATTACCAATGAGCTCACAGTAATTATTTTGTGATTCTCTGTGCAGCTTTAACATTTTTATTTCAGATTCAATTATAAAATGGGCAATATAGCATCCAATAATTTATATTGTACAAACATTCTACAATGATAAATTGTTTTGAGTGTTAAAAAAATATACGGGTTTCTTCTAAAAAAAATTTTATGCCCCTTCCCTACAAAAAAATGTGTTCAGTACAATGTTATGTAACTTTTCCATCTACAGTTATGTTATACTTTCCATTAAAGTTGTCATTTTTTGTCTTATGAGCTTTAATTGCTAAAGAGACAGTCTACTTGACATAGTGTGGTCAATTTATCAAGCTCCTTCAGGCTCACCGGATACAGAAGTTATGAAGCAGCGGTCTAAAGACCGCTGCTCCATAACTTGTTTGCCTGCTTCGAGGCGGCGGACAGAAATCAACTCGATCGAATACGATCGGGTTGATTGACAGCTCCTGCTAGTGGCCGATTGGCCGTGAATCTGCAGGGGGCGGCATTGCACCAGCAGTTCACAAGAACGGCTGGTGTAATGATAAATGCCGACAGCGTATGCTACATCGTATCATGTCCGCTCGCACATTAATAAATATACCCCTTAGTGTTTAAAATGATAGATAATCCCTTTATTAGCCATTACCCAGTTTTGCATAACCAACACAGTTATATTAATATACTTATTACTTCTGTGATTACCTTGTATCTAAGCCTCTTGCTTATCTCAGTACTTTTGACAGACTTGCATTTTAGCCAATTCAGTGCTGACTCATAAATAACATTGTGCTCATTTCTATGGAGTTATCTATATGACACACATGAACTAGCACTACCTGTGAAAAACTGTCAAAATGCAACAGCTAATCGGGTTATGAGCCTACCTAGGTTTAGCTTTTAACAAAGAATACCAAGAGAACAAAGCAGATTTGATGATAAAAGTAAATTGGAAAGTTGTTTAAAATTGCATGCCTTATCTGAATCATGAAAGTTTAATTTTGACTTAAATGTCCCTTTAATATATAATTTATAAGAAAAATTAACTTCAATGTGTTGTTAACACCCCTTTAAATAATAATAAAAAAAAGATACCATGGGCAGTCAAGATATTTTTTTTAGAAGATTACCACCAGCCGTTGAGATACAGGCTTCTAAGCAGCATGCCCCCTTTTCCTATACTTAACATTGTCATTTTGTTAATAAAGTTGCACAGTGATGTCATCACGTCATTGCGCGTGACATCACCACGCAAAACGTGAAGCCCCGGGGATGCCTGTCACTTTCCGGCACGATCGCCGGGGTAGGAGCAGGTGGGAGCCCCCAGATCTCCCTCAAGGTGGAGAGTGCTAGCCGTCGCAGAGTTTCCGACTCTAGAGCCGTCGTTAGCACTCAAAGGGAGGAAAGTCAAAATTAAACTTTCATTATTCAGACAGATCATGCAATTTTTTATAATGATAATACTTTATTAATCTTTTATAATAAAACATAACAGAAAAATCAAAAAGAAACATACGGCTAGATTACGAGTTGTGCGGTAAGCTGAAAAAGCAGCGTTAACAGGTCCTAACGCTGCTTTTTCACTACCGCTGGTATTACGAGTCTTGCAGGTTTAGGGGCACCGCACACTTTTTTGGCCTTACCGCAAACTGACTTACGTAAACTTCGTAAAGTCTTTTTTCTTTGGGACTTCCATAGCGCCGGTATTACGAGTCTGTCCTGGGAGGCCAAAAAGTGAGCGGTACACCCTCTACCTCCAAGATCCCTAACGCATTTTAAAGTCAGTAGTTATGAGTTTTACACTATAACGCCGTAGCATAAAACTCATAACTAAAGTGCTAAAAAGTACACTAACACTAAACACTAACACTAAACTACCTATTAACCCCTAAACCGAGGCCCTCTCGCATTGCAAACACCATAATAAAAATTTGATCCCCTAATCTGCTGCTCCGGACATCGCTGCCACTAGAATAAACATATGAACCCCTAAACCGCCGCGCTTCCGCCTCACAAACACTAGTTAAATATTATTAACCCCTAATCTGCCGCTCCGAACATCGCCGCAACTTTCATTATATTTATTAACCGCTAATCTGCTGCCCCCAACATCGCCGACACCTACCTACATGTATTAACCCCTAATCTGCCATCCCCAACGTCGCCGCCACTATATTAAATTTATTAACCCCTAAACCTAAGTCTAACCCTTATCCTAACACCCCCTAACTTAAATATAATTTAAATAAATCTAAATAAAATTGCTATCACTAACTACATTATTCCTATTTAAAACTAAATACTAACCTATAAAATAAACCCTATGCTAGCTACAATATAATTAATAGTTACATTGTATCTTGCTTAGGGTTTATTTTTATTTTACAGGCAAGTTTGTATTTAGTTTAACTAGGTAGAATAGTTACTAAATAGTTATTAACTATTTAATAACTGCCTAGCTAAAATAAATACAAATATACCTGTAAAATAAAACCTAACCTAAGTTACAATAACACCTAACATTACACTATAATTAAATAAATTCCCTACATTAAATACAATTAAATAAATTAAATTAGCTAAATAACAAAAAAACTCCCACTAAATTACAGAAAATAAAAATCAAATTACAGATCTTTAAACTAATTACACCTAATCTAATAGCCCTATCAAAATAAAAAAAGCCCCCCCAAAATAAAAAAACCCTAGCCTAAACTAAACTACCAATATCCCTTAAAAGTGCCTTTTGTGGGGCACTGCCCCAAAGAAATCAGCTCTTTTACCTGTAAAAAAAAATACACACAACCCCCAACAGTAAAACCCACCACCCACACAACCAACCCCCCAAATAAAATACTAACTAAAAAAACCTAAGCTCCCCATTACCCTGAAAAGGGCATTTGGATGGGCATTGCCCTTAAAAGGGCATTTAGCTCTATTATGGCCCAAACTCCCTAATCTAAAAAATAAACCCACCCAATACACCCTTAAAAAAATCCTAACACTAACCCCTGAAGATTCACTTACCAGGAGAAGTCTTCATCCAAGCGGCAAGATGTCCTCAATGAAGCCGGCAGAAGTGGTCCTCCAGACGGGCAGAAGTGGTCCTGTTCATCCAGACGGCACCTTCTATCTTCATCCTTCCGGCGCGGAGCGCGTCCATCTTCAAGACATCCGACGCGGAGCATCCTCTTCTTCCGACGGCTTCTTAGTAATGAATATCACTTTAAGTGACATCATCCAAGATGGCGTCCATTAGATTCTGATTGGCTTATAGAATTCTATCAGCCAATCAGAATTAAGGTTGAAAAAATCCTATTGGCTGATGCAATCAGCCAATAGGCTTGAGCTGGCATTCTATTGGCTGTTCCAATCAGCCAATAGAATGCAAGCTCAATCCTATTGGCTGATTGCATCAGCCAAGAGGATTGAAGTTCAATCCTATTGGCTGATTGCATCAGCCAATAGGATTTTTTCTACCTTAATTCTGATTGGCTGATAGAATTCTATCAGCCAATCGGAATCTAAGGGATGCCATCTTGGATGACGTCACTTAAAGTGATATTCATTACGAAGAAGCCGTCGGAAGAAGAGGATACTCTGTGTCGGATGTCTTAAAGATGGACCCGCTCCGCGCCGGAAGGATGAAGATAGAAGATGCCATCTGGATGAAGACTTCTGCCCGTCTGGAGGACCATTTCTGCCCGCCTGGAGGACCACTTCTGCCGGCTTCGTTGAGGACATCTTGCCACTTAGATGAAGACTTGTCCCGGTAAGTGAATCTTCGGGGGTTAATGTTAGGATTTATTTAAGGGTGTATTGGGTGGGTTTATTTTTTAGATTAGGGACTTTGGGCCGCAATAGAGCTAAATGCCCTTTTCAGGGCAATGGGGAGCTTAGGTTTTTTAGTTAGTATTTTATTTGGGGGGTTGGTTGTGTGGGTGGTGGGTTTTACTGTTGGGGGTTGTGTGTATTTTTTTTACAGGTAAAAGAGCTGATTTCTTTGGGGCAATGCCCCGCAAAAGGCCCTTTTAAGGGCTATTGGTAGTTTAGTTTAGGCTAGGGTTTTTTTATTTTGGGGGCTTTTTTTTATTTTGATAGGGCTATAAGATTAGGTGTAATTAGTTTAAAGATCTGTAATTTGTTTTTTATTTTCTGTAATTTAGTGTTTTTTTTGTGATTTAGCTAATTAAATTTAATTTATTTAATTGTATTTAATGTAGGGAATTTATTTAATTATAGTGTAGTGTTAGGTGTTATTGTAACTTAGGTTAGGTTTTATTTTACAGGTACATTTGTATTTATTTTAGCTAGGTAGTTATTACATAGTTAATAACTATTTAATAACTATTCTACCTAGTTAAAATAAATACAAACTTGCCTGTAAAATAAAAATAAACCCTAAACTAGATGCAATGTAACTATTAGTTATATTGTAGCTATCTTATGGTTTATTTTATAGGTAAGTATTTAGTTTTAAATAGGAATAATGTAGTTAATGATAGGAATTTAATTTAGATTTATTTAAATTATATTTAAGTTTGGGGTTGTTAGGGTTAGGGTTAGACTTAGGTTTAGGGGTTAATAAATTTAATATAGTGGCGGCGACGTTGGGGACGGCAGATTAGGGGTTAATAAGTGTAGGTAGGTTGCGGCGACATTGGGGGCGGCAGATTAGGGGTTAATAAATATAATGTACATGTCGGAGATGTTGGGGGCAGCAGATTAGCGGTTCATAAGTATAATGTAGGTATCAGCGATGTCCGGAGTGGCAGATTAGGGGTTAATAAATATAATGTAGGTGTCGGTGATGTCGGGGGCGGCAGATTAGGGGTTAATAAGTGTAAAATTAGGGGTGTTTAGACTTGGGGTTCATGTTAGGGTGTTAGGTGTAAATATAAAATGTGTTTCCCCATAGGAATCAATGGGGCTGCGTTATTGAGTTTTACGCTGCTTTTTTGCAGGTGTTAGACTTTTTCTCAGCCGGCTCTCCCTATTGATGTCTATGGGGAAATTGTGCACGAGCATGTATGACCAGCTCACCGCTGAGTTAAGCAGCGCTGGTATTGAAGTGAGATATGGAGCTAAATTTTGCTCTCCGCTCACTTCTTGTCTTTTAACGCCCGGGTTTCTGAAAACCCGTAACACCAGCGCTGCAGGTAAGTGAGCGGTGAGGAAAAACTACTTGTTAGCACTGCATAGCTCCTGACGCAAAACTCGTAATCTGGCCGATACATCATAACAAGTATCATGACAGTTATGCGATAATGATTTTTTAATATATTTTTTAAAAGAAGACAACATAAGGTATTAAACTTGGGGTATTTTGACTCTTTTCATGCAACCATTTTACCACCAAACTATGCCAAAGTTTGAAAAAAAGTGGGGATTTTTTGACAAAATAGCAATTTAAGAATACATTTTCTGAGAACGTTAAGGGTTACTGCCAAATAACACCCCAATATGTGTTCAGCAACATCTCCTGAGTACAGTGATACCTCCCATGAATAGGTTTGTCAGGTTCTCAGGGGGCTAAAAGGCCTTATTTTTAGGGGGCACATTCCAGTTTTCTATTTAGGACATTTTTTAAGCCGGCCAATGTAATTTACCCCCATCAAACCATATATTTATGAAAAGTAGAGACCCTAGGGTAATTGAAATGCTGGTATTTTAAAACTTTCCATGCACTAATTCAACCACCAGTCTTTGTCAAACTATTGGGCAGTCATTTTTTAGTATTATTTTTCACACACATTGTACTTTAGGCATGGATTTTAAGCTTCTGTTATGTGTTACTGCCAAAGAAGACCCCAATATATGTCTAGCAACATCTCCTTAGTACAGTGATACCTCCTATGCATAGGTTTATTGGGTTGTTTGGGGGGTGCAATGCCAAACTTATGACATGTGTTTGTGATATTTTTTCACATTTAATATATCTTCTTTGCCTATCTTCTTTTTGGGGGTCTTTTTACATACCCCAATTTATTTGCTTGCCATGAATGTGCATATATTTGAAACGTTGATACTCCAATGTATTGTATATGGAGTGTTTTGATGCCTTTGATGCAACTGTTTTAGCCAAAAAAATTGGAGAAATTGTATGGTGGTAATTTTTAAATTTTCATTTTTATACAGACATTGCTTTTTGGCTGTGATTTAGGAGAGATTGTTGTAATTTATTGCAAGAAAACACTGCAGGTTGTTTTCTGCAAGACCTCCTGGGTGCACCCATGCCCACAATCATAGGTTTGCCATGATTTTGTGAAGGTTCAGTTACAATTATATGACTTGTAATTTGAGTTGAAAGTGAGAGTATTTCTTCTAATAGGCCTATCTTTAGTTTGGAGCCTATTGCATACCCCAGTTTTATTTATTGCCATGAAAATGTATGCATTTGAAACGTTCACACCCCAAGGTATTATATATGGAGTGCTTTGATGCCTTTGATGCAACCGTTTTAGCCAAACAAATTGGAGAAAGTGTATTGTGGTAATTTTTTAATTTTCATTTTTACACACACATTGCTTTTTGACTATGATTTAGGAGAGATTGTTGTAAGTTATTGCAAAAAAGTACACCCATGCACCCATGCATAGGGTTGACAGGGGTTTTGGTAAAATACAGCACCAATTTTAGAACTTATAAAAAATAGAACAGTGAAATGTAAAAATCTGGCACAGTAAAAGTAAAAAGCATAAACAAACTCAGTAACAGTAAATGTAACCAAAACCCCCCCTCCCATAAAAAAAAAAACACAACAGCAAATGTAATTTTTTTTTTTACCAGTCTGTGATACCGCTTGAAGCAGTCCCCAATGCAGAGTCTAGGCTGTCCAGGGCAATCAGGACAGTAAAAGGTGGTGTCTCTTCTCTGCCCCCTCTCTGTACAGATTCTGCTTTGTCGCAGTACGGGGGATTTTGAAAATAAAATGAGTAGCCCCAACTCTGCTCTCTCCCATTACCGCCCGGGAGCAGGTGCATCTTGATACAAAATCCCCAAAATGATTTGGAGCTGAAACTGTAAAAAAGTCAGTTTCATTCCGGGGTTTGCTTTTTTGAACAACAAAAAAGCGTTATGGGTTGCAATCTGCATTAAGTAAATTGCAAACTTTTTGTACCAGGCCGTTGTCTTCCGCATAATTAGGTAGGGCTGCAGCAGCTGATCTGCCAGATAACCCCCACCCATATGCCGGTTATAATCCTTTATGCACCCTGGCTTCCTTATGCTCTCAGCTCTGCCATGTACAGAGACCTCCACAGTCCTCTCGTGGATGGTGGTAAGAAGGTACACATCCTTCTTGTCTCTGTTCTTAGCTGCCAACAGCTCCACTTGGCGCAGAGCTGAAGTCTCCCCTCCTTCGTAGCCGGGTGTGTGCAAGTTGTCCTGGGAAACCTGCGTGGTTCTTTCGAATTGTACTGCAAGCTACTGTATTAAAACAATACAGTAGCTTGAACAAAAGGACACTTGTATAGAAATTGTCTAGATAGAAGTGGTACCCTTTGTTCATCAGGGGTAATATCAGGTCCGAGACAATCTTGCCAGTGGTTCCCATATGTTCTAGGCAACCTGGAGTGTCAAGGTGGATATCCTTTCCCTCGTACACTCGGAAGGCCTGAGTATACCCAGACTCACTTTCACAGAGCTTATACACCTTTACTCCATACCTGGAGCGTTTGGAAAGAATATACTGCTTGAATCCCAGCCTTTCCTGATGCTTCATCAAGGATTCATCCACACATATATTCCTTTAAAGTGGGTAATCAGGGGGCGGATTTTAAACAGCCTGTCCAACTGGGGATGCTCCCTAGGGGGGCACAGGCTGTTGTTGCTGAAGAGCATGAAATGTAGAATCATTTCATACCTCTTCTTCGACATACACTGGGAGAAAATGGGGGTAGAGCAGATGGGGTTACTGCTCCAGTAGGAGTGGATAGAGGGTTTCTTTATTATGCACATAAGCATAGTCAATGCCCAGAATTGTTTAAATTCTGGCACATCGATGGGGGGCCATTGCTGCTTTGCCAAATATGAGTCAGGCTTTGCAGCATGGAACTGATGGGCATATAAATTAGTTTGGGCGACAATGTTCCCCAATACATCATCGCCCAGAAACTCCTCAATAAACTGTTGGAGGCTAAATCCTGCCACAACCACATTGATGCCAGGATTTTCAGTGAAGGGTGGGATATCTGGCCTCTGGTGATGAGGCATTACCCACCCTTCAGCAGTAATGCCAGCTTGAGCAACTCGTCTTCTTCTGGCAGGGGGGCTAGCAACCACAGATACATCACTATCAGTTGGGACTGTATCTAATGATGTATCTGAGCATATGGCAGGTTCAAAATTGGTATCTGAGTCAGACATAGAGGTGCCTGACTCTGACGCAAGGATGGCACACGCCTCCTCAGCACTATATGTTTTCTGTGACATGATTTATTTTTATCAGTCACAGAAAAAAAATTACTAAAAAATAATCAACACAAAATTTAAATTTAAATTAACTAAATGGCGCTGAAAAGAACCCTTGGGTCTTACAAAAAAAATTCTAAAAAAAATTAACCCCTAAAAAAATGCACAGAGCAAAAAAAGTGCTGTTGTGCAAGAGCCAGTGATCTATAATGATCACTAGCAAGCTAGGGTTAATGGTTCTGAAAAGGGCCTTTGGGTCTCACAATTTTTTACAAAAATTAATTTAAACTAGCTAAATGGCTCTGAAAAGAGCATTTTACTAAAAAAATGAACCCCTAAAAAAATGCACAGAGAGCAAAGAAGTGCTGCTGTGCAAGAGCCAGTGATTTGTAGTGATCACTGGCAAGCTGGGGCTTAATGGCTCTGAAAAGAACCTTTGGGTCTCACAATTTTTAAACTAATATAACTAACTAAATCTCTCTCTTTCTCCTACAAAAACGCAAGCGAGAAGACAAATCAGAATTTTAATTATTATAAATTTAATTATAGGGGCAAGCTCAGATTGGATGACCCCAGCCTGCCCCTATGATGAGGCAAGCTAGGGACACCCCCAGAAGCCCCATGATGCATTGGGCAGCGCCATTTTTGAAGCCACATGGGGAGGAGGGCTATATGGGGCTTTATGGGGCTTTTTTTAAATAAATAAACATATATATTTATTTTTATTAAATATAAAAATTACTGAGTGCCTCGACCCACCAAGGCACTCAGCACACAGTCAGAGCATTAAAAGCCTGCCTGATGGCTTCCAATGCTCTGCTTGACTGCTGGGCTTCACTTGGAGTGAAAACCGGAAGTTATCGCTCCGTGGGAGCGATCAAAATGGAGCCCGGCAGTCAGGAACAGTATTGCAGGATGCCTCAACATTGAGGCATCGCTGCAATACTGTTTGAGCAGTTGGAAGCAATCTCGATCACTTCCAGAGCTCAGATTACCCGAGGACGTGTTAGGCACGTCCTTGGTCCTTAACTGCATTTGTTTGTGGGACGTGCCTGACACGTCCTCGGTCGCCATGGGGTTAATATATAATTTGTTCACTCATATTTTGTTACACAGTTTAACAATGTTATCATTCTTTTACAAGTAACTATAAAGTTTTACATATAAATACATCCCAAGCAACCACCAAATTTTTTTGCATTCACTTTCTATTAGCGGCCCTTTGTTTGGCTTCAATGTACATAATCCAAGGTTCCCAAACATCTAGAAATTGATCTTTTGTGTATAATATGTCAGCTGCTGAACTGCTTTAGATCATGCAATTTTAAGACACTTTTAAATGATCTTTTATTATCAGACTTTGTTTTGCACTTTTATATCCCCTTAATAGTTCTTAAAACTATCTTTGCCATTGATTTCTGCTTTAGCCTCTAGAAGATTTACTCAGATATGTAATTAAGAGCTTTTACAATGACCCAGAGTCACTAAGGCCTAGATTTGGAGTTTGGCGGTAGATGGGCTGTGAACGCTCCGCAGGCTTTTTTCTGGCCGCACCATAAAATTAACTCTGGTATCGAGAGTTCAAACAAATGCTGCGTTAGGCTCCAAAAAAGGAGCGTAGAGCATTTTTACCGCAAATGCAACTCTCGATACCAGAGTTGCTTACGGACGCGGCCAGCCTCAAAAACGTGCTCGTGCACGATTCTCCCATAGGAAACAATGGGGCTGTTTGAGCTGAAAAAAAACCTAACACCTGCAAAAAAGCAGCGTTCAGCTCCTAACGCAGCCCCATTGTTTCCTATGGGGAAACACTTCCTACGTCTGCACCTAACACTCTAACATGTACCCCGAGTCTAAACACCCCTAACCTTACACTTATTAACCCCTAATCTGCCGCCCCCGCTATCGCTGACCCCTGCATTATATTATTAACCCCTAATCTTCCGCTCCGTAAACCGCCGCAACTTACATTATCCCTATGTACCCCTAATCTGCTGCCCTAACACCGCCGACCCCTATATTATATTTATTAACCCCTAACCTGCCCCCCACAACGTCGCCGCCAGCTACTTACAATAATTAACCCCTAATCTGCCGAGCGGACCTGAGCGCTACTATAATAAAGTTATTAACCCCTAATCCGCCTCACTAACCCTATCATAAATAGTATTAACCCCTAATCTGCCCTCCCTAACATCGCCGACACCTAACTTCAATTATTAATCCCTAATCTGACGACCGGAGCTCATCGCTATTCTAATAAATGTATTAACCCCTAAAGCTAAGTCTAACCCTAACACTAACACCCCCCCTAAGTTAAATATAATTTACATCTAACGAAATTAATTAACTCTTATTAAATAAATTATTCCTATTAAAAGCTAAATACTTACCTGTAAAATAAACCCTAATATAGCTACAATATAAATTATAATTATATTGTAGCTATTTTAGGATTAATATTTATTTTACAGGCAACTTTGTAATTATTTTAACCAGGTACAATAGCTATTAAATAGTTAAGAACTATTTAATAGTTACCTAGTTAAAATAATAACAAAAGTACCTGTAAAATAAGTCCTAACCTAAGTTATAATTAAACCTAACACTACCCTATCAATAAATTAATTAAATAAAATACCTACAATTACCTACAATTAACCTAACACTACACTATCAATAAATAAATTAAATACAATTGCTACAAATAACTACAATTACATAAACTAACTAAAGTACAAAAAATAAAAAAGAACTAAGTTACAAAAAATAAAAAAATATTTACAAACATAAGAAAAATATTACAACAATTTTAAACTAATTACACCTACTCTAAGCCCCCTAATAAAATAACAAAGACCCCCAAAATAAAAAATTCCCTACCCTATTCTAAATTAATAAATGTAAAAGCTCTTTTACCTTACCAGCCCTGAACAGGGCCCTTTGCGGGGCATGCCCCAAGAAAATCAGCTCTTTTGCCTGTAAAAAAAAACATACAATACCCCCCCCCCAACATTACAACCCACCACCCACATACCCCTAATCTAACCCAAACCCCCCTTAAATAAACCTAACACTAAGCCCCTGAAGATCTTCCTACCTTGTCTTCACCATCCAGGTATCACCGATCCGTCCTGGCATCCGGTGCTGAAGAGGTCCAGAAGAGGGTCCAAAGTCTTCCTCCTATCCGGCAAGAAGAGGACATCCGGACCGGCAAACATCTTCTCCAAGCGGCATCTTCGATCTTCTTCCATCCGGTGCGGAGCGGGTCCATCTTGAAGCAGCCGACGCGGATCCATCCTCTTCTTCCGGCGTCTCCCGACGAATGACGGTTCCTTTAAGGGACGTCATCCAAGATGGCGTCCCTCGAATTCCGATTGGCTGATAGGATTCTATCAGCCAATCGGAATTAAGGTAGGAATCAAGTTCAATCCAATTGGCTGATCCAATCAGCCAATCAGATTGAGCTCGCATTCTATTGGCTGTTCCGATCAGCCAATAGAATGCGAGCACAATCTGATTGGCTGATTGGATCAGCCAATCAGAATATTCCTACCTTAATTCCGATTGGCTGATAGAATCCTATCAGCCAATCGGAATTCGAGGGACGCCATCTTGGATGACGTCCCTTAAAGGAACCATCATTCGTCGGGAGACAACGGAAGAAGAGGATGGATCCGCGTCGGCTGCTTCAAGATGGACCCGCTCCGCACCGAATGGAAGAAGATCGAAGATGCCGCTTGGAGAAGATGTTTGCCGGTCCGGATGTCCTCTTCTTGCCGGATAGGAGGAAGACTTTGGAGCCTCTTCTGGACCTCTTCAGCACCGGATGCCAGGACGGATCGGTGATACCTGGATGGTGAAGACAAGGTAGGAAGATCTTCAGGGGCTTAGTGTTAGGTTTATTTAAGGGGGGTTTGGGTTAGATTAGGGGTATGTGGGTGGTGGGTTGTAATGTCGGGGGGGGGGGTATTGTATGTTTTTTTTTACAGGCAAAAGAGCTGATTTTCTTGGGGCATGCCCCGCAAAGGGCCCTGTTCAGGGCTGGTAAGGTAAAAGAGCTTTTACATTTATTAATTTAGAATAGGGTAGGGAATTTTTTATTTTGGGGGTCTTTGTTATTTTATTAGGGGGCTTAGAGTAGGTGTAATTAGTTTAAAATTGTTGTAATATTTTTCTAATGTTGGTAAATATTTTTTTATTTTTTGTAACTTAGTTCTTTTTTATTTTTTGTACTTTAGTTAGTTTATGTAATTGTAGTTATTTGTAGCAATTGTATTTAATTTATTTATTGATAGTGTAGTGTTAGGTTAATTGTAGGTAATTGTAGGTAGTTTATTTAATTAATTTATTGATAGGGTAGTGTTAGGTTTAATTATAACTTAGGTTAGGATTTATTTTACAGGTAAATTTGTTATTATTTTAACTAGGTAACTATTAAATAGTTCTTAACTATTTAATAGCTATTGTACCTGGTTAAAATAATTACAAAGTTGCCTGTAAAATAAATATTAATCCTAAAATAGCTACAATATAATTATAATTTATATTGTAGCTATATTAGGATGTATTTTACAGGTAAGTATTTAGCTTTAAATAGGAATAATTTATTTAATAAGAGTTAATTAATTTCGTTAGATTTAAATTATATTTAAGTTAGGGGGGTGTTAGTGTTAGGGTTAGACTTAGCTTTAGGGGTTAATCCATTTATTATAGTAGCGATGAGCTCCGGTCGTCAGATTAGGGGTTAATAATTGAAGTTAGGTGTCGGCGATGTTAGGGAGGGCAGATTAGGGGTTAATACTATTTATGATAGGGTTAGTGAGGCGGATTAGGGGTTAATTACTTTATTATAGTAGCGCTCAGGTCCGCTCGGCAGATTAGGGGTTAATAAGTGTAGGCAGGTGTCGGCGACGTTGAGGGGGGCAGATTAGGGGTTAATAAATATAATACAGGGGTCGGCGGTGTTAGGGGCAGCAGATTAGGGGTACATAAGGATAACGTAGGTGGCGGCGCTTTGCGGTCGGCAGATTAGGGGTTAATTATTGTAAGTAGCTGGCGGCGACGTTGTGGGGGGCAGGTTAGGGGTTAATAAATATAATACAGGGGTTGGCGGGGTTAGGGGCAGCAGATTAGGGGTACATAAGTATAACGTAGTTGGCGGTCGGCAGATTAGGGGTTAAAAAATTTTAATCGAGTGGCGGCGATGTGGGGGGACCTCGGTTTAGGGGTACATAGGTAGTTTATGGGTGTTAGTGTACTTTAGGGTACAGTAGTTAAGAGCTTTATGAACCGGCGTTAGCCCAGAAAGCTCTTAACTCCTGCTTTTTTCCGGCGGCTGGAGTTTTGTCGTTAGAGCTCTAACGCTCACTTCAGAAACGACTCTAAATACCAGCGTTAGAAAGATCCCATTGAAAAGATAGGATACGCAATTGACGTAAGGGGATCTGCGGTATGGAAAAGTCGCGGCTGAAAAGTGAGCGTTAGACCCTTTAATCACTGACTCCAAATACCGGCTGTAGCCTAAAACCAGCGTTAGGAGCCTCTAACGCTGGTTTTCACGGCTACCGCCAAACTCTAAATCTAGCCGTAAGAATTTAGAGAGTTCTCCAGAGATACTTTATATACTGTAATTTTAACTGGTATATTACAGTCTGGGAGTTCACCAACTCTTGGTAAATTAGCTATGAAGAATAACATAATTAGAAAGGTTATTGTACATCTATATCTTTACTTCTACTTTTAGCTTTTATTAAACGGACAGTCTAATCAAAATTAAACTTTCACAATTCAGACAGGGCATGCAATTTTAAAAAACTTTCCAATTAACTTTTATAATCAAATTTGCATTGTTCGCTTGGTATTCTTTGTTGAAAGCTAAACCTAGGTAGGCAGTGCAGTGCATTTGGACAATTTTTTAACAGCTAGACAGCGCTAGTCCATGTGTGCCATATTTATAGATAACATTGTGCTCACTCCCGTCCTCACTGATTGGCTAAAATATAAGTCTGTCAAAAGAACTGAAATAAGGGGGAGCAGTCTGCAGAGGCTTAGATATAAGGTAATCACAGAAGTAAAAAGTATATTAATATAACCATGTTAGCCATGCAAAACTGGGGAATTGGTAATAAATGGATTATCTTTTAAAAAAAACTATTCTGGAGTGGACTGCCCTTTATCTTTATATGAATGTTTATTCACTTGTCTGATGTATGAAACAATATTTGGAGTAAAACAACATATTTATATATACTGGACTAGATTACAAGTAGAGTGGTATTTTGCACAAGATTTCTAGCATACATTGCACTTGTGTCAAACTGCTACAGTGACTTTACCGTGAGCTAAAACTAAAAGTTCTCCTGATTGCGTTTTAGAACCAATCACGCACAACTTACCAGAGCTGAAAGTAAACCATTGTCTCCAGTGTGAAGTTACCAGAAATCTACCAGTTTTACGTTATACAAATGCAAATCACTAATACAATTGCAATTCAGCAGAAATATCCCTTACATTACAAGTGTTTACATTAATACAATTCTACAGTTTGAACGGACAATAGCAACTTGGGGCTCGCTTCCATGGAACTGTAAAAAAATAGAGCCATAAACTACTGAATTGGCCGACAGCTAAAAGTAGTTTATGACTCAATTTTAGTACCAGGTTTCCAATTAAATATTTTGCGCATTGCGCGCAGTTACTCTTTTCGTGTAGGTGTAAGTTAACATTGTGTTAACGCTTCCATCCGACGTCGGATTTCTTAAACATCTATTAGTTGCTATGGTAACCAGACCTTACACTATAAAATGTACGTTTAACACCTGCACTCTTTTTATCTGTGATCACCTCTAAAGAGAAATAAAAACAAAGATACACTTATTTATAATACATATTTTCTTTAACTATAAGCAAATACAATTTTTTTATTATAATTATATTTTCCACTTTAAAAAATATATGTAATATGTATTGCTGCCATAGGCATAGGTCTAGTTTGAATTTTGTGGATATGTGCTTGCATATATTTTTAGATGTAAACACATACTGATATTTTCATAAGAAAATAAGTGCAACTATTCCTATATATGGGAGAACAATAAATATTACATATTACAATTCTTTTCTTTATTGAAACACTTGCATTGTTTGCAAGATTTAAAATTTCAATGGGAACTAGGCCTCAAAAAGCATCTTTTTTACACCTAGTTGTGCTGGGTGTAATTTTTCTCGATGTATTGACAGCCTGTGTATTAACAGTTTGCGCTTTCATTGGAAACTTTGTATCAGTTATCGCTTAGCGGCTTCTAAAACTTTATATGGGACGCAAAAATATGGTCTGGCTGCCGATATTAAGGTATAACCCACCATCGGAAGCAGTCGATAAACTAAATTGCTTCCGACCGCATATTTATCGGTTTGTGATTTCACACAAACCTATTTATGGCTCAATGGAAATGTGCCCTTACATGAGTGAAATTAACTTTTTTCTCTTCCAAAAGAATAGCACAACTTGTAAATAAATAAGTCATACATTTGAGCTATGGCAATATGGGTTTGCAGTACATTTGTGTATTACGTGTTATTTATATGCATTCTAATTTAAAATTGTTATTTATATATTTTTTCCAAGTTTGTTTATTGTACAAATGTGTTTTTATATTTTGACGTGTTTTTGATTTTGAAACAAAATTAACAGTACAGGATATTAAAGGGACATAAAACCCAATTTTTTTCTTTTGTGATTTAGAAAGAGCATGTCATTTTAAACAACTTTCTAATTTACTTCTATTATCTCATTTGCTTCATTCTCTTGATATCACTTGCTGAAAATCATATCTAGATATGCTCAGTAGCTGCTGATTGGTTGCTGCACATAGAGGCCTTGTGTGATTTGCTCACACATGTGCATTGCTATTTCTTCAACAAAGGATATCTAAAGAATTGAGCAAATTAGATAATAGAAGTAAATTGGAAAGTTATTTAAAATTACATGCCCTATCTGAATCATGAAAGTTTATTTTTGACTAGACTGCCCCTTTAATATCTTGCATAAAAATGGATGTAGCTTTTCCCAGCACTTTGTCAAGGTGTGTATTAGTGCAAAAATTCCTTTTCATAACAACTTTAATGATGTCCCTACATTTCTATAAATGATTATTAAAATATATAAGCTACAAACTAAAATGTCTTCATCAGGACATGAACTTAGAAACATAGAAACATAGATATTGACGGCAGATAAGAGCCATAGGCCCAGCAAGTCTGCCCCACCTTACCTAACAGTATAAACTTATCTAGTTCGTAGGATAGCCCTATGCTTGTCCCATGCATTTTTAAAGTCCCCCACAGTGTTTGTTGCTACTACCTCTTGAGGAAGTTTATTCCATAAATCAATCACTCTTTCTGTAAAGAAGTGCTTCCTCAAATTACTCCTGAATCTACTACCCTTTAGCTTGAGCTCATGACCCCTTGTTCTTGAATTTTCCATTTTATGTAAAATACCCACTGCCTCAGTTTTACTAAACCCTTTAATGTACTTGAAAGTTGCTATCATATCACCTCTTTCCCTTCTCTCCTCTAAGCTATACATATTTAGGTCATTGAGCCTATCCTGGTAAGTTTTATTTTTTAGACCATGTACCATTTTGGTAGCCCTCCTTTGCACAGATTCAAGTTTGTTAATATCCTTCTGAAGATATGGCCTCCAGAACTGCACACAATACTCAAGATGAGGCCTAACTAATGATCTATAAAGTGGCATAAGAACCTTACTATTTCTGCTGCAAATACCTCTACCAATACATCCAAGCATTCTGCTAGCCTTACTCGCTGCCTTACTACATTGTTTACTAAGTTTTAAATCATCTGAAATAATAATTCCCAAGTCCTGTTCCTCGTCTGTAACAGTCAGTAAAGTGTCATTGAGTCTGTAATTAACATTTGGATTTTTCTTCCCTAAATGCATTATTTTACACTTTGCTGTGTTAAACTTTAGATCCCAGTCGTTTGTCCAATCCTCCAATTGTTGTATATCACTTCTCATTTTGTCTACCCCCCCTGGAACATCCACTCTGTTGCAAATTTTTGTATCATCTGCAAAGAGACATACTTTCCCCTGTAGCCCTTTGCTGATATCGCAGATAAATATGTTAAACAAAACAGGCCCCAGAACTGACCCCTGAGGAACACCACTAGTAACAGCCCCCTCTGCTGAATGAACTCCATTTACTAAGACACTTTGTTTTCTGTCCTTAAGCCAGCATTCCACCCAGTTCACAATTTTTGAATCTAGACCAAGGAGATATAGTTTGTGAATAAGTTTATTGTGTGGGACGGTGTCAAATGCTTTACTGAAATCTAGATATGCTACATCAACTGCTCCTCCTTTGTCTAATACTTTTGTTACATAATCAAAGAAGTCAATTAGATTAGTCTGACATGATCTCCCTGAAGTAAAACCATGCTGATTTTGGTCCTCTAAATTGTTTGTCTTTATGTAAGTCATAATTCTTTCCTTTAAGAGGCTTTCCATTAATTTCCCTACTACTGAAGTTAAACTAACTGGCCTGTAGTTGCCAGATTCTTCTCTACTGCCCTTTTTATGAAGAGGTATTACATTTGCTATTCTCCAATCATCTGGGACAGCTCCTGTTAATAGTGACTGATTAAACAGATCAGTTAATGGGACAGTTAGCACTGAACGAAGTTCTTTTAAAACCCTTGGATGAATATTATCAGGACCCACTGCCTTTGTAACATTTATTTTTGATAATGCTAACAAAACCTCATCCTCTGTAAAAAGATTACTGTTAAGCTTGTTTCTATTTTGCATAGCATCCCTTAATGTAGACATTGTATCTTCACAATCTTTAGTGAAAACAGAACAGAAGTAATCATTGAGACAGTCTGCAATCTGCTTATCTCCTTCTATTATTCTACCATCAACTGATTTCAATTTTACTATTCCTACCTTATTTTTTCTTCTTTCACTGATATATCTAAAGAATGTTTTGTCCCCATGTTTTACTGACTGTGCTATCTTCTCTTCTGCATCAGCTTTAACCTTCCTAATTAACTGCTTAGTCTTTTTTTGTTGGAGTCTCCATATTTTCATATCATCATCTGCTTGTGTGTGTCTGTAATTTTTATAAGCTATCTTTTTTGTCTTTACAGCATGTGCTACTTCTTTGGAAAACCAAATTGGTTTCCGCTTTCTTTTACTTTTACAGACATGTCTAATACAGTGTGCGGTTGCATCTAAAATGGCACCTTTCACAAATTCCCACTGTTCTTGAACCCCTGTAATAAGATTTTTCCCCTTTAAATAGTTTTTTAGGTATTCTCCCATTAATGAAAAATCTGCCGTCCTAAAGTCTAAAACTTTTGTTTTAGTCTGGGTGTACAGTTCCTGAACATGAATACTAAACCAAACAGATTGATGATCACTGGATCCTAAGTTCTCACCTACAGACACATCTGAAACTGTATCACTGTTTGTAAGTATTAGATCTAATATAGCTTCCTTACGAGTTGGTTCCTTGACTAATTGTTCAAGTGATTCCCCTAGCAGAGATTCAAGAATATACCTGCTTCTAGCCGATCTAGCAGAAGGAATCTTCCAGTCTATATCTGGCAAATTAAAGTCCCCCAGTACTATAACCTTACCCTTCATGGTCATTTTGGTTATTTCATCTAATAACAGATTGTCCAGTTTTTCATCCTGCAATGGAGGCCTATATACAACCCCTATTCTAAAAACATTTTTATCTCCAAACATTTCACACAAGTTGTGTGTTACTTCACAGACATTCCAAAAATTATCTAGAGTTCAAATATGTGATTTACTTTTGCTTAATTTTACGCTAATTGTGAAAACGAGCTACACATATTTCAGTGGGGTATGAAATTTAACTTCATATTTCCCCTTAAGTGAGCATACAAATCCAGGAATTTTCCAAATTTTGTGAGTTCAGAAATAACTTAAAGAGACATTAAGTTTTTTTTTAATATATGTACATAATATATATCAGTAATTAATTAATTAATGCAATTAGTGATAAAAATAAATAATGATTGTACATTATATTTTTAGTATAATTATATTTTAAACTTTGGCATTAACAAATTTCTGTCATTAAAAATATCCAGAAGTGCAGCCATAGCTTTAATTAAAAACAACCTTTTTTTTATAAATGCTAATTTAATGCCTATAACTTTTATTTTCCACCCTCTACAACACACATGCACTCTATTCCTATCTCACAACACTCAGCCAACCATGCTACACTGATACTAAGCTTAGGTGCTTACACAAGACACAATCTCATCTTCTTTCTCTTACCATCTTTCTTCATCTTGCAGCTAGGGATGTCTCGCCTAACCCAGGTCCACCCTCTGCCTTGCTCTGCTTACTGCCCTTACTGATACCTCATTGCCCACATAACTATCTCAACTTTATTAACTGCACAACTGTTAAGACCCTGCAATTCTCTTGTACCCTTTGGAATGAACGCTCTGTATGCAATAACCTCACTTCTATTCATGACCTATTCATTTCACAATCACTTAGCCTGTTAGCCCTCACAGAAATGTCTCTCCTCCTCTAAAATAACTGCTGTAGCATCTCTCTCCTATGGCTGCCCCACTTCAGTCACACTCACAGGCCATGTGATAGACAAGGAGGGGGAGTAGGCATTCTTCTGTCTCCATACTGTACCTCCCACTGAATTTCTTCACACCATCTCTTTCTTTCTCATCTTTTGATGTTCACAATATTCCCCTCTTCTCTCCTGTAGTTCTCCGTGTTGCTGCTACTATCAGCCCCCTGGCCCAGCATTACAATTTATAGACAACTTTGAAGCATGGCTTTCACAATTCCTCTCTTGTAATGTCCCTTCTCTCATCTTAGGGGACTTCAAAATATCCATTGATAATTCTAACATGCCTGCTTCCTCTAAACTTCTATCTTTTACCACATCTTTTGGCCTGTCCCAGTGGACAACATATCTAACCCACTGTGAAGGCAACTCAATTGTCCTGGTCTTCACTAATTTCTGTGCCGTTTCCAGCTTCTCTAACTTCCCCTTTTCTCTCTGACCACCATCTGCTAACTTTATCTCTTACCCTACCTGCTGCACCCTTGCACTTGTGCTGGTTTCCAGCATTATAAATCCATCCTTAAATCATACAACTCTGCCCTCAGCCTGGCCAAACAAGTCTATTTCACCTCCCTTGTGTTTACTAACGCATCCAACCCTAGAAGGCTGTTCTCAACTTTTAACTCCCTTCTACGTCTGGCTGCACCTTTGCCAACTACCAAACTCACTGCCCAGATTACTGTTGATCACTTCAAAAATAAAATCAACACAATTAGAAAAGACATTTACCCCTCAAACCCAGCCCTCCTTCCCACCCCTTCTAATAACAAAACTCTCTGCTACTTTCCTCCTGTAACAGAGGAAGAAGTATCCATACTCCTATTTTCTGTTTATCTCACAACCTGCCCACTTGATCCTATTCCTTCACGATTCTTCACTCTCATTCTCTCTGCTTCACTAAACCCTGCCCTAGCTCATCTCTTTAACCAGTCTCTCACTGCTGGGAAATTTCCTGATACATTCAAGCATGCGTCAATAACACCAATCTTAAAATAGCCCTCGCTTGACCCCTCCACCCCTTCTAACTATATAGGCCGATCTCCTTACATTGCTTTGCTTCCAAATTATTGGAACGACTGGTAACTCCATTTCTCTCAACTAACTCCTTACTTGATCCACTACAATCTGGTTTCCGCGCTAAACACTCAACATGAACTGCTCTCACTAATGTAGCAAATTATCTGTTATTAGCTAAAGCAGATGGACACTACTCCTTACTGATTCTTCCAAGCCTATCCGCTGTTTTCGATGCAGTTGACCATCCTCTCCTCCTAAAAAATCCTACATTCATTTGGCATCTTAGACACAGCCCTCTACTTGTTTGCTTATATCTTTCAAGTCGATCATTTTCAGTTTCCTTGAACAGCATGTCCTCTGATCCTTTGCCGCTTTCAGAGTACCACAAGGCTCTATCTTGGTTCCCTTGCTTTTCTCTCTCTATACATCCTCCCTTGGAAAACTTATATCCTCCTTTGGGTTCCAGTACCATTTAAGTGGTGATGATACCCAAATCTATCTTTCCTCTCCTGAGAGCTCTCCCTCTTTACTCAACCAAATTACTAACTGTCTCTCTGCAATTTCCTCTTGGATATCCTTACACTACCGGCAATTCAATCTGTCCAAAACTGAACTGCTTCTAATTACCCCCCCTCTTTGAAACATCCGACTCCTGACATTTCTCTGACAGTTGAAGAATAAATTCTCAACACCTCAACCCAGATCACAATTGACTCAGAACTCCTATTTACCCCACATATACAAGCACTTACCAAATCCTGCCGTGAACACCTACACAACATTTCCAGAATTCTGCCCTTCCTTACTTAAGAAACTACAAAAATACTAATGAATTCCCTAATTTTGTCACACATTGACTATTGCAATCTACTTCTAAATAGCCTTCCCAAACACCGCCTCTGATCCCTCCAATCTATTATGAATGCTTCAGCTAGACTAATTCACATAAGTCGTCGATCTACATCAGCTGCTCCACTTTGCCAGTCTCTACACTGGTCCCCCATACACACCAGAATACAATTTAAAGTATTAACCCTTACTTACAAAGCACTCAACAGCCTCACTCCAAACTTTATTACCTCTGTCATCTCCATATATTCCCCCAACCCGTCCTCTTCGATCAACCTCTGACCTACGTTTTTCCACTCCTATTATTTCTACAACCCACTCCCTCCTCCAAGACTTCTCAAGTGCTGCTCCTGTCCTCTGGAACACATAATCAGAGAGGCTTGACCTTTCTCCTCTATTTTCATGCTAACCAAAATAATTCTTGAACTGCCTTGACACTGCGGCAACTACAATCCATGTGACAAGCTACCCCAACCTTATGTTTCTGCAACCTGAACTAGACTGTGAGCTCTCCTAAGCAGGGCCTTCTTCCTCTTGTACTAGAATTGTTTAGTCTGTTATGTTTTTGTATCTTATCACAAATCCGCCCCCCTGGCTCCCCAACTCAATTTTTAGATCACTTTGCTGCCTGGCTTCCTTATTTCCTTTCCTCAGACACCCCTGCCCTCATTCTTGGCAACTTTAACATCCCTCTTGACAATCCCACTGCCTCCTCTGCAAAACAACTTCTTCAACTGACTTCCTCTTTCGGCCTGTCACAATGGACTGACTCTCCCACTCACAAAGATGGTCATTCCCTTGATCTGATTTTCACCTATCGATGCACTCTTTCAAATTTAACAAACTCCCCTTTTCCTCTCTCTGACCATCATCTCCTAGCTTGCAACATCACTTCCCTACCTACAACTCCCCCTCCCTCTACTCCTCACACCAAACTTCACAGAAACACTAAGTCACTAGATCTGCATCAGCTCGCTAGCTCTCTCAAACCTCTCCTCTCATCACCTCCTTTTCCTGCCCTGACCAATCTATCTGCCAGTATAATTCCACCCTTACATCGGTCATTGACACTCTGGCCCCTCCAACCTTAGCTCATAAACCACACTCTCACACATCCTCAGCCCTGGCATACTGACACGATATCTACGCAGATGCTCCCGTACTGCTGAGCGACATTGGAGGAAATCTCAGAGTTCAGCTGACTTTCTTCACTAAAAGTTCATCCTGAACTCCTACTATTCTGCCATTAATCTTTATAAGCAACAATATTTTTCTAATCTCATCTCTACTCTTTCCTCTAACCCTAAACGTCTGTTCTCCACGTTCAACACTCTTCTCCGCCCACCCCCACCTCCTAACACAACCTCTCTCTCAGCTCAAGATTTTGCAAGCCCCTTCAACAACAAAATTGACTCCATCAGAAGTGAAATCAGCTCTCAACATACTTCCAATCTCCCACCCCATCAAAAGCTCACGATCACCCAAAACCCAAATATCCAAAAATGCAGCTCTTTTGCCCCTGTTAATGAGGATGAAGTTTCTGCACTTATACTGTCCTCCCACCTCACTACCTGTCCCCTCGACCCCATCCCCTCACAGCGACTCCCCTCCCTCTCTTCTACCCTCACCCCCATACTCACACACATTTTCAACCTCTCCCTCAGCACTGGTATATTTCCCTCATCTCTAAAACATGCACTGGTCACACCTATCCTCAAAAAACCTTCCCTTGATCCAACCTCCCCTTCCAATTACTGCCCTATTTCCCTACTCCCTCTTGCCTCAAAGCTCCTCGAAAAGCTATTTTACACACGTCTATCCCATTTCCTTACACTAAACTCTCTTCTTGACCCACTGCAACCTGGATTTTGTTCCCATCACTCTACAGAGACAGCAATTGTCAAGGTTACCAATGACCTACTTACAGCAAAATCCAAAGTCCACTTATCTCTACTTATCCTCCTTGACCTGTCTGCAGCCTTTGACACTGTTGAACACCCACTTCTGCTCCAAACCCTCCAATCCTTCGGCATCTGTGACACAGCTCTCTCGTGGTTCTCTTCCTATCTTACTAACCGTACATTTAGTGTAGCCTTCTCCGGAGCATCCTCTGCCCTGTTACCACTTTCTGTTGGGGTGCCTCAAGGCTCTGTCCTTGGTCCTCTTCTCTTTTCAATCTACACGTCGTCACTAGGTTCCTTAATAAAGTCCCATGGGTTTCAATACCATTTGTATGCCGATGACACCCAAATCTACCTCTCTGCACCAGACCTACCTCCTTCCTTACTAACCGTGTCACTAACTGTCTTTCTCACATCTCATCTTGGATGTCCTCTCACTACCTTAAGCTAAATCTCTCCAAAACTGAACTCCTTATTTTTCCCCCTTCTTCCAATGTCTCCACCCCCAAAATTTCTATAACTGTTGATAATTCCATCATTACCCCTACCCCGCACGCCCGATGTCTTGGGGTCACACTTGACTCAGATCTTTCCTTCACTCCTCACATTCAGTCCTTGGCTAAAGCCTGCCGCTTCCACCTTAAAAACAATGCTAAAATTAGACATTTCCTTACACAAGATACAACCAAGATTTGAATCCACTCTCTCATCCTTTCCCACCTCGACTACTGCAATTCCGTCCTCTCTGGTCTACCTAGCTGCCGCTTAGCTCCTTTACAATCCATTATGAATGCCTCTGCCAGGCTCATCTTCCTTACTCGTCGCTCTTCATCTGCTGCACCTCTCTGCCAATCCCTTCACTGGCTTCCTCTTGCCTCTAGGATTAAACATAAAATCCTCACCCTGACATATAAAGCTCTCAACTGCACTGCTCCCCCCTACATCTCAGAACTTGTCTCTAGATACTCTCCCTCCCGTCCCCTTCCATCAGCTCAGGATCTCCTCCTCTCCTCCTCTCTTGTTACTTCCTCACATTCACGTTTACAGGACTTCTCCAGACTGGCCCCCATCTTGTGGAATTCCCTGCCTCGCTCCATAAGACTCTCCCCTAGTTTTAACAGCTTCAAGCACTCCCTAAAAACTCTACTATTCAGGGATGCATACAACCAACACTAACCTTCCCTAACGCCATTGCTTTCCCCTTGAACCCCTTAGAATGTAAGCCTATGGGCCCAGCTGTTTCAGATCGATTCATAAGAGCCGACAACAACAGTGAAACTCCCGGCAGGGCCCTCTACCCACTTGACCCCTACAAAAGCTATCCTGTACACCGACTATGTTTACAGCGCTGCGGAATCTGTTGGCACTCTACAAATACCTGATAATAATAATAATAATAAGTTGTATACCCCTCTGTACCCAGTGCTACGGAATTTTGCAGAGATACAAATAAATGATAATTAAATAATTTGCCGCAGTTAATTTGGCTGTTTAATTATATTTCAGTTTGAACTGCCAGTCATTAAAACTTGAAGTTAATTTATAAAAATTGCAAAAATGATAATTTTCCAGGATGATGTTTATAAGAAAAATGTCATCACTTTTCTAGCAAACATCTGATTTTATCTGCATTACATATGGCTAAGATAACTATATTCAGTAAACATTACATACTTATTGTGTGCATGTACACTCAAAAGGAAATAACACATTCTTTTTAATTTGTTTATCTACACATCTGTTCCAATTATTTTAATTGCAGGTTTGCTGCAGTATGTTTATGTGCTTACTACTTTTGAAGGTGTTATCAGTTGCAGCTATACATTCCTGTGGCTTGCTCCTTCTACAGGGGCTGATTTTCCTTTACTGTTGGACTTCTGCCTCTGATATTCTTTCAATTATCCTGGCCTGAATGTGACTTCTGAACTATGGTCCAGGGTTTGGGGTCAATTCTTTTCTATCCAACTATGGCTTGTGAGTTGTACTCTAGGACTAATATTAGGCAGGCACACTTTGGCATTGGCAAGATGGGTATGAAATAGGGCAAACTTTTTTTTTTTAAAGATTTGAATTTTATTTTTTTGTTTCAATAGGTATATGTATCAGTATCAGCTCAGAAAATGGAATATATTTTGATATTGACTAACTGTTCAAAAGTCTGATTATGCAATGTTAAAATTGAACCTATTTTATTATGTGCTATCTGAAGACGTAAACATTAATATTAGAGAGATCATGAACATTTCTATATTAACAAAACATTTGGCTTAACATAGGTAACATATATATTTTAAAACTTTCAAAAGTAATTTGTAAATGGTAAATGTATTTGATGTCTTTTATTTAAAGGGACAAAAAACCCAAACATTTACTTTCATGACTCAGATAGAACATACAATTTCAAACAACGTACCAATTTACTTCTATTATAAATATCAAATTTGCTTTATTCTCTTTGCACCCTTTGTTAAAGGAGCAGCAGTGCATTCCTGGGAGCTAGATGTGCACATTGGGTGAACTAATGACAAGAGGCATATAAGTGCATCCACCAATGAGCAGCTAACTCTCAGTTAAAAATATAGTTCTACCTAAAGTCATCCTTTGTAGAATTTCACAAAATATTACATATTTCTAATTTAATGTAACAGTATTTCTAATGCTATCTTTAAATGTAATATTGGATTTTAATTTTTCTAAAAAATAGAAACTATGGCATCTACTTATCAAGCTGTCAACTGCAAATACGCTGGAATTCCGCAGCGTATTTGTGGCGAGCCTGATTCCCCTTAGTTATCAAACCCTACAGACCGGCAAAAGAAGAATTTTGTGACGTAACATATCATTTGCCGGACTCAGTCCGACACAGATCGATGCTTACGTCATTACAAATGTTCCAAATGCAAATTCGGCACAATCTGACTACTTTTGCTAGTTATCAAATTTCTACCAGGTACGCTCGCCACTATTCCGGCCCAGCGTAACTGGTTTTCAATCCGCTGCCCTGGAGCCGGCGGATGCCATAGAAATCAATGGGAGTCTGAAAGCAGAGAAAGCTTATGTTCGCTGCTGACCGATATCCCATTGATTCCTATGGTACACCCTAACATGTACCCCGAGTCTAAACACCCCTAATATGCCCCCCCACACCGCCGCCACCTACTTTATACTTATTAACCCCTAATCTGCCGCTCCCTACACCGCCGCCACCTACTTTATACTTATTAACCCCTAATCTGCCGCCCCCTACACCGCCGCCACCTACTTTATACTTATTAACCCCTAATCTGCTGTCCCCTACACCGCTGCCACCTACATTATACTTATTAACCCCTAATCTGCCCCCCTACATCGCCGCCACCTACCTACATTTATTAACCCCTAATCTGCTGCCCCCAACGTCGCTGCCACTATATTAAATTTATTAACCCCTAAACCTAAGTCTAACCCTAACCCTAACACCCCCTAACTTAAATATAATTTAAATACATCTAAATAAATATTCCTATCATTAGCTAAATTATTCCTATTTAAAACTAAATACTTACCTATAAAATAAACCCTAAGATAGCTACAATATAACTAATAGTTACATTGTATCTAGTTTAGGGTTTATTTTTATTTTACAGGCAAGTTTGTATTTATTTTAACTAGGTAGAATAGTTACTAAATAGTTATTAACTATTTACTAACTACCTAGTTAAAATAAATACAAATTTACCTGTAAAATAAAACCTAACCTAAGTTACAATTACACCTAACACTACACTATAATTAAATTAATTCCCTAAATTAAATACAATTAAATTAAATTAAATACAATTATCTACTAAACACTAAATTACAGAAAATAATAAACAAATTACAAGATTTTTAAACTAATTTCACCTAATCTAATCCCCCTAACAAAATAAAAAAGCCCCCCCCAAAATAAAAAAGCCCTACCCTACCCTACACTAAATTACAAATAGCCCTTAAAAGGGCCTTTTTGCCGGGCATTGTCCCAAAGTAATCAGCTCTTTTTCCTGTAAAAAAAAAATACAAATCCCCCCCAACATTAAACCCACCACCCACACAACCAACCCTACTCTAAAACCCACCCAATACCCCCTTAAAAAAACCTAACACTAACCCCTTGAAGATCACCTTACCGGGAGAAGTCTTCACCCAACTGGGTCGAAGTCCTCAACAAAGCCGGCAGAAGTGGTCCTCCAGACGGGCAGAAGTGGTCCTCCAGACGGACAGAAGTCTTCATCCAGACGGCATCTTCGATCATCCGACGTCATCATCCGACGTCTTCTTGAACAATGACGGTTCCTTTAAGTGACGTCATCCAAGATGGCATCCCTTCAATTCCGATTGGCTGATAGAATTCTGTCAGCCAATTGGAATTAAGGTAGGAAAAATCCTATTGGCTGATGCAATCAGCCGATAGGATTGAAGTTCAATCCTATTGGCTGATCCAATCAGCCAATAGGATTGAGCTCGCATTCTATTGGCTGATCATCCAATCGGAATTGAAGGGACGCCATCTTGGATGATGTCACTTAAAAATCTCTTCGTGCTGGCTTAAAGGGACAGTATACTGTAAAATAGTTTTCCCTTAATGTGTTTACAATTGCTTTTTTTTACCAACTGCAGAGTAAAAAATGTATGAAAATTAGCTTTTTAAGGCTTATTTCTGTATATTAAAGCTCTGATTTTGTGTTTTGAAGCCACAGCCTAATAAAATAGGTTGAGCTTGTAGGTATAATCAGATCTCATTACTGTATCACATTGTGCACACATACCTGCTTCTTTATCTTATATCTGTCCTTAAAACAATCACCAATACTTTGAGAGAACAATGGAAAATCAACAGTTTACTACCTTATCTCTGCTTTATCACACTGGGAGTGTAATTTCTTCTGCTGGCTGTGTTTACAAAGCTTATCTATAGCTGGTACGCGCGGCCACAAACTTTCAGAATAGGTGGGGATACCACATGCTAAATTAACAATTTCAAATGCCAATATAAGGGTAAAGGAGCTAATTGTAAGCAATTTAATACACTCCAGCAGGTAAAGTGGATCATTGGGAACAAATTAAAGGGGAGAACATTTTTGAGTAAACTGTCCCTTTAAGTGTTGTGGACAACTGAGGATATCCTTTGGATATTTACAGGCCGTGCACAGAGTGGTTGCTTTGCTGGTGAGTGCTGATCTCTTTGTACATATATATATATATATATATATATATATATTATTTTTTTTTTATTTCTTTATAACAACATGCAATTGTCCATTTTTTTTCCATTCATTTTACAGGATCGATATTTGACATTTTGGACTATCCAGATGAATACTGAATAGCTGGCAACTCTGCCGCTGAGACTACAACATAATCTCTTTATTGTTCAAACACTAATTTGTCAAGTGGATGCCAAACAAAAGTCATCAGAAGACCATATTACAACTCTTGGCAATAAGGTTAGACAATCCTGCTGTGCATTAATTTATTATAGCGTATAGTCCGATTACCATTATGTGATCTCAATATAACTTAATGTTATTAACATCCATCTATTATTTAATAATTGGTCACACGGAATCAAATGTCATTTGTTTGTAAAAGAACTCTTGTTAGACGTAGCAAAATGAACTTGTTAAAATAACAGCGACATAGCAACAGTTTAAATAAGTCACTCATTTTCCACTTTCTATTCACACTAATTGGAGACTTTTCTTTAACATATTTCTTTTGCAAGCATGTTTCCTGGGGTGAGTGCTTTACCCCTTTTCAAGTAACCCTTGAGAGGTTTAATTGAATCTTTCTGTCAGTTCCACATGTTGCATTTGGAGAATGTTATACACCCACAGCTGAATTTCACTTAAAACCTTTATTAACAGTATCTTTCTCCTATCTGGGGCTTCTGGGGGGAAAATAAGAAAAAAAAGTGATGTGGAGTATCATGTTCTAATTCTTCTGAGATTTAGTTGCATTTAGGCATAACCAAATGATTTTAAAACTAAATGATATGCCTGTATTTGCAAAGCTCAGCATATGTGCACTGTATGGCTTTATAGTAAATGTGCTATCCACCTGGCTGTCCTGAAACCATCTGCCATGCAAAGATACACAGATAAGTATCTGTTTCCATTTAATCTGTTTAGAGCATTGATTTTAAGTAGATATATTTAAGTAATGGTTGTGCAAGAATGGTAATTCTGATATAGTGTATGGTGCTGAAGACCATCTGCATTACAGTTTGACATTAATCCAGGAAGATGATAGCCCACGTTAAATTGATCAGCTGGGAAAAAAAAATGTAAGAGGGTAAAGAATGTCCCCCTTTAACCTTATACCTCTCCTAGTTTCATGAGGCATATGATGCTTGTACAGCAGAAGGATACAAAATCATATATTTATACAACAGAATACAAAAGACATAAAAGTATATTTTGGCCTGGTGCTCAAGAGCGAGAAGAGAATTTACAAGGACGTAACAGTTAAAAAAGAAAAAGTTATAATGTGTTACAGCATTATATTTTTCAACTTTTGTTTGCCTATACATATGGTGAACCAATGACAAAAGGCATATATGTGTAGCTACTAACCACCAGTGTGTAGCCACCATTCTCAGTAGTGCTCCTGAGCCTACCTGGTTATGAGTTTTTTGTTTTAACAAAAGTAAATTTGATATTATAAGTGAACTAAAGAATGTCTTAAAATTGTATGATCTATCTACACACCATGAAAGTTTACATTTGACTTAAATGTCCTCTATTTTTGTAAAGCACCAAATTTGGTTGTGGTGGGTAAATTAGGTGTTCACAAAGACAATGATTGGTGGTAAAAAAATAAATATAGTTACATAAAACAGACTAAACATAACACTCCTTTAGTAAAGGTATAAATGTCCTAAGCTTTCAGATAGAGAAACAATTTTAAACTTTCCATATACTTTTATTCTCAATTTTGCTTTGATTTCTTGGTATCCTTTATTGAAGAAGCATCATTTCACTACTGAGAACTAGGTGAACACATTGGTAAGCCAATGAAAAGAGGTATATGCAGATCGGGGAAAAAATAAGAGCCCACTGTAAAATGATCAGTTTCTCTGGTTTTACTATTTATAGGTATATGTTTGTGTAAAATGAACATTTTTGTTTTATTCTATAAACTACTTTCAAAATTCCTCCCAAATTCCAAATAGAAATATTGTTATTTAGAGCATTTGTTTGTAGAAAATGACAGCTGGGCAAAATAACAAAAAATATCCAGTGTTTTCAGACATCGAATAATGCAAAGAAAACATGTTCATAATTATTTTTAAACAACACAATACTAATGTTTATCTTACCCAGAGTTCAGAAACCAATTTTAGGTGGAATAACCTTGATTTTCAATCACAGCTTTTATGTGTCTTGGCATGCTCTCCACCAGTCTTCCACATTGCTGTTGGTGACTTTATGCCACTCCTGGTGCAAAAATGCAAGCAGTTTGGTTTTGTTTGATGGCGTGTGACCATCCATCTTCCTCTTAATCACATTCCAGAGGTTTACAATGGAGTTCAGGTCTGGGGATTGGGCTGGACATGACAGGGTCTTCATCTGGGGGTCCTCCATCCACATCTTGATTTACCTGGCTGTGTGGCATGGAGCATTGTCTTGCTGGAAAAAAGAATCCTCAGAGTTGGGTAACATTGTCAGAGCAGAAGGAAGCAAGTTTTCTTTCAGGATTACCTTGTACGTGGCTTAATTCATGTATCCATCATAAAGATAAATCTGCCTGATTCAGGTCCTCTTCTCTAAGTCCAATTTTCAACGTTGTCCAACAACTGGTCCTCTAATAATTAGACAGAGACCTGGAGAGGCATACAAGCCACAATGTCCGGCACCCACTGTGAAATTTGGTGGAAGATCTGTGCTAAGTTAAAACATTAATATTGTGTTGTTTAAAAAGTAATATGGACTTGTTATCTATGCATTACTCGAGGTCTGAAAACACTGCATCTTTTTTATGACCTCTGCTTCTTAACTTATGTTACCAGCAAGCTGGAAACTTTGTGGGTATAAAGCAGCATTAGCTGCTTATTAAATCAACCCCATAGTCTTTTTGATGGAGCTTAATAAGAAATATTTTTTATTAGAAGGGGAAAGGGCTAAAGAACTGTTCCAAATATATGTTTTTGGAGCATGACCCTTGTTAAACTTGCTACATCATACCATTATTTATGAAAAAAGCAAAGTTGAAAGTAAATTGTTTGCGTGCAAGTGAAATCTGCGTTAACTACAGGTCTTCGGATATTGCGACGTTAACTTCTTCTCCCCATAAACTTTAATATGCGCTAACCTGACACCGTGTTAGTTTTGCATATTTTACATTCCTATGTTCTTCACATAGAAGAAAATTGTATTTATATATATATATATATATATATATATGACAATTTTTAAATATATACTCTGTGTGTTTGTGTATATATATATATATATATATATAAATAAAGGGGGAGACTGCACTCACTGGATTTAGATAAAAAGTTATTTATGCTATGGTAATGTTTCAGGGTTCGCAGACCCCTTCATCAGACCAAGCAGTGCTCAATACAATCAGTGCAACTTAAAAACAATAAGTCCCTCCCCCAACAACAATTAAAAAATTGCACCAAAAAAATCAGTTACCATGGCAACCTAACAGCAGTGTTCAACATATAGTACAATGTGCATGTAAATAATAAAAAAGTACTAAATATAATCTATGTCTTAGAAACATCAATTCACCAATCCTGGTGTCAGGGGCAAAACTACAGTACAGGGGGTGCAGAGGTCGAATTTTTTTTTTTTTTAATAAAAAATGTTGACCTGCCACTGCTTGCACTGATATCATGTGAGTGTGACATGATGCTTCACTAGTGTCTCTGACTACAGGGGTTAGTCTTTCTGTTTTACCCATTGGTGTTAATGTGTGTGTGTGTGTGTGTATGTGTGTATGTATGTGACTGTGTGTGTATTTATGCATGTATGTGTGTATGTTTGTGGAACCAGCAAATTACAGACCTTGTTACTACAGCATGGGGGAAGGGGGTAAACAGTGTAACTATACAGTACGACTATATACAGTATGGGGGGCTGGGCTATGTAACAGACTATTGTGGTCATTTTATAAAGTACTAGGGCGGGTACGGTCAGGCCAGCCATCTCACCGGCAAATTACAGACTGGTTGGTTAAACAGTGTCACTATGTACAGTAATAGGGGGTCAGACCATCTCACAGACTGTGGGCACAGGGTACCTCCTTTTGAAGACATGTAATCTGATACACATTTTTTTTGTGTTAAATGTTAAAAAAAAGGATATGTATCAAATTCACTTTTTTGGGGGTGAGGGGCCCTTCTTAGATTCTTGCATCTGAGCCCTGTTGTTTCTAGTTACGCCTCTGCCTGGTGTAATTTAATATAACAACATAAACAATGTTACTCAGAACAAAAACATCATAATTCATTTTACTCAGAGCAACAACATACAGGGGCCTAGTTATCAAGCCGTCAACCTCAAATACGCTGGAATTCCGCATCGTATTTGTGGCGAGGCTGATACGCCTTAGTTATCAAAGGCTCGAGACCGGCAAAAGTAGAATTTTGTGACGTAAGCATCGATCCGCCGGACTCAGTCCGACACAGATCGATTCTTACGTCACTCCAGATGTTCCGCACACAAGTGCGGCACATTCTCACTACTTTTGCTAGCTATCAAAAAACTAGCAGGTACGCTCGGCACTTTTACGGCCCAGCGTACCTGGTTTTCAATCCGCCACCCCTGGAGGCGGCGGATCCCATAGGAATCAATGGGAGTCTGACCATAGCGAAAGTACAAGTTCGCTGCTGACAGACATCCCATTGATTTCTATGGGAGCTGTCTACACCTAACACCCTAACATGTACCCCGAGTCTAAACACCACTAATCTGACCCCCCCTACACCGCCGCAACTAAATAAAGTTATTACCCCCTAAACCGCCGCTCCCGGAGCCCACCGCAAGCTACTCTATACATATTAACCCCTAAACCGCCGCTCCTGGAGCCCACCGCAACTATAATAAATGTATTAACCCCTAAACCGCCGCTCCCTGAACCCGCCGCAACCTATATTAAATGTATTAACCCCTATCCTGCCCCCCCTACACCGTCGCCACCTATAATAAATTTATTAACCCCTAATCTGCCCCCCCTACACCGTCGCCACCTATAATAAATTTATTAACCCCTATCCTGCCCCCCAGTACGCCGCCGCCACTGTAATAAAATTATTAACCCCTAAACCTAAGTCTAACCCTAACCCTAACGCCCCCCCTAACTTAAATATTAATTAAATAAATCTAAATAAATTAACTCTTATTAAATAAATGAATCCTATTTAAAACTAAATACTTACCTTTAAAATAAACCCTAATATAGCTACAATATAAATAATAATTATATTCTAGCTATCTTAGGATTTATATTTATTTTACAGGTAACTTTCAATTTATTTTAACCATGTACAATAACTATTAAATAGTTATTAACTATTTAATAGCTTACCTAGCTAAAATAAAGAGAAATGTACCTGTGAAATAAATCCTAACCTAAGTTACAATTACACCTAACACTACACTATACTTTAATAAATTATTCCTATTTAAAAATAAATACTTACCTGTAAAATAAACCCTAAGATAGCTACAATATAATTAATAATTATATTATAGCTATCTTAGGATTTATATTTATTTTACAGGTAACTTTGTATTTATTTTAGCTAGTTAGAATAGTTATTAAATAGTTATTAACTATTTAATAACTACATAGCTAAAAGAAATACAAAATTACCTGTAAAATAAATCCTAACTTAAGTTACAATTAAACCTAATACTACACTATCATTAAATTAATTAAATAAACTACCTACAAATAACTACAATTAAATACAATTACATAAACTAACTAAAGTACAAAAAATAAAAAAAGCTAAGTTACAAAAAATAAAAAAATAAGTTACAAACATGTTACAAATATTACAACAATTTTAAGCTACTTACACCTAATCTAAGCCCCCTAATAAAATAACAAACCCCCCCAAAATAAAAAAATTCCCTACCCTATTCTAAATTAAATTAATTTCAAAGCTCTTTTACCTTACCAGCCCTTAAAAGGGCCATTTGTGGGGGCATGCCCCAAAGAAAACAGCTCTTTTGCCTGTAAAAGAAAAATACAGCCCCCCCCCAACATTAAAACCCACCACCCACATACCCCTAATCTAACCCAAACCCCCCCTTACAAAAACCTAACACTAATCCCCTGAAGATCATCCTACCTTGAGTCGTCTTCACTCAGCCGAGCCACCAATGGAACTGAAGAGGACATCCGGAGCGGAAGAAGTTAATCCTCCAAGCAGCGTTGAAGAAATCTTCCATCCGATGAAGTCATCATCCAGGCGGCGCTGAAGAAAAGTTTTCGATCCGGCCGATGTCATCTTCAAAGAGGCGCTGAAGAGGTCTTCTATCCGGGCGAAGTCATCTTCCAAGCCGGGTCTTGAATCTTCCTTCCGCCGACGCGGAACCACCTTCTTCACCGACGGACTACGACGAATGACGGCTCCTTTAAGGGACGTCATCCAAGATGGCGTCCCCCTCAATTCCGATTGGCTGATAGGATTCTATCAGCCAATCGGAATTAAGGTAGGAAAAATCTGATTGGCTGATGGAATCAGCCAATCAGATTGAGCTCGCATTCTATTGGCTGTTCCGATCAGCCAATAGAATGCGAGCTCAATCTGATTAAAAAAAATCCTAAAATAGCTAGAATATAATTATTATTTATATTGTAGCTATATTAGGGTTTATTTTAAAGGTAAGTATTTAGTTTTAAATAGGATTCATTTACTTAATAAGAGTTAATTTATTTAGATTTATTTAATTAATATTTAAGTTAGGGGGGCGTTAGGGTTAGGGTTAGACTTAGGTTTAGGGGTTAATAATTTTATTACAGTGGCGGCGGCGTAGTGGGGGGCAGGATAGGGGTTAATAAATTTATTATAGGTGGCGACGGTGTAGGGGGGGCAGATTAGGGGTTAATAAATTTATTATAGGTGGCGACGGTGTAGGGGGGGCAGGATAGGGGTTAATAGGTTTAATATAGGTTGCGGCGGGTTCATGGAGCGGCGGTTTAGGGGTTTAAACTATTTATTTAGTTGCGGAGAGGTGCGGGATCAGCAGGATAGGGGTTAATAATTTTATAATATAGGGCGACCGGTGTAGGGGGGGCAGGATAGGGGTTACTAGGTATAATGTAGGTGGCAGCGGTGTCCGGGAGCGGCGGTTTAGGGGTTAATACATTTATAAGAGTTGCGGCGGGGTCTAGGAGCGGCGGTTTAGGGGTTAGTAACTTTATTGAGTTGCGGGAGGCTCCGGGGGCGCCGGTATAGGGGGTAGAACAGTGTAGTTTAGTGTGAGTGCTTAGTGACAGGCTAGCAATAAAGCTGGGAAAAAGCCGAAGGGCAGCTAGATCGGATGAGTGATAACTGTCACAGTCCGCTGCTCATCGCCCCGCGGCTTTTTGACAGCTTTATTTGATAACTTAGGCGTATTTTTTCAGGTCCGCGGCGGCGAAGGTAGGCGAGCTTAGGCGGGCGTATTGGGCCGGCGAAGCCAGAAATGTAGACGGCTTGATAACTACCCCCCACAGTGTACGTAGTTAGAGACAGTGCAATATATACACAGAGCAAGATCGAACAGCACTGATCAGATTGTAGTTTGAGGTTAACTTAAAATGTGTGTCTCTTAATTAGTGTGTTATACTTGCGATTCATGTTTAGTCACAGCATGTAGACTACATAATCTATCCGTGTCACAGACAAAGGGCAACTGATTAAAGAAACTGGTAACGAATCTGTATGATATACTTGGATTGATGCTCCCTGATTCCTTACTCTGATATGGTGGCTATTTACAATGCTATTTATAATACTGTGAGATGACGGGACGATAGATACACACAAACTCCAGACCAGAGTCACTTCCGGTGACGTGACATCAGCTGTTGGAGGTGTGTGGCGCTAACTGTGCATGCGCAAGTGGCCCAACCTCCCAAAATCAGCTGTTGTAGTAAAAGCAAAGGGTCGAGGAGTTATATGGGCATAAACCTTCATTGCGCATGCGCTCCAGACACACTCCACGCATGCGCATGCAACCCGATCAGCGGAATAAAGGTCCAGGATTTATACATGCGAGTGGCCTTCAGTTCGCATGTGCCCAGTGACTGACATACAATGAAAAAAACACAATTTAAAATAATATTTAAAAAATATGTGAAGCCCAAATGATCAACAGTTAAAGTATAGTACGAATTACATTAAAAAACGTCATCTACAGTGTCATGTGGCCCTATGAAATGTAACGGTTGTGTCTACATAGAGTGTTCGAATATAAGGTTTATTGAATGAACCATTTACAGATTAAACTAAATTTATGTATTTGCTAAATTATTTCACAAACAGAAACATAGGGGACAATTGAGAAAACATATATATTAAATGGGAGTGTTGGAGTTGGCAGGTTTAGTACAGAGATACTCATGCTATAATGCCACTCACATAGTAGTACGCAGTAACCAGCAAGACATGGACGGATTATGTAGTCTAAATGTTGTGACTAAACATGAATCACAAGTATAACACACTAATTAAGAGACACACATTTTAACCTCAAACTACAATCTGATCAGTGCTGTTTGAAATTGCTCTGTGTAAATATTGCACTGTCTCTAACTACGTACACTGTATGTTGTTGCTCTGAGTTAAATTGACTATGATGTTGTTTTGAGTAAAATTGTTTATGTTGCTCTCTATCCATTAGGATTTTAGTGATCACTGTAATTATATTACATTACACCAGGATTGGTGAATTGATGTTTATAAGACACAGATTATATTTAGGACTTTGTATTATTTACATGCACATTGTACTATAGGTTGAACACATCTGTTGAGATTTATATGCTTTAATTGGGGTAACCTGGCAACTGATGTTAGGTTGCCATGGTTACTGATTTTTTGGCGCAATTTTTGAATTGTTGGGGGAGGGACTTATTATATTTAAGTTGCACTGATTGTATTGAGCACTGCTTGGTCTGATGAAGGGGTCTGCGAACCTCGAAACTTTACCATAGAATAAATAATAATTTTCTAAATCCAGTGAGTGCAGTCTCCACATTTAATTCTATTGATTTTTTTGACTTTCCACCCTGGTTGCTGACGTAGTGTAATTGTGAGTGCAGATACTTGAGGAGTTTATATATATATATATATATATATATATATATATATATATATATATATATATATATATATATATATATAAATCTATATATCTATATAAATATATACAGGTACGTATTCCCAAATCCAGAATTCCGAAATTCAAACATTCTAAAATCCAAAGTTTTTAATTACCATTTTTTTAAATATAAAATTACTATTCTCCCTGTCATTAAATCACAAAAGTATTAAACATGATATAAAACTACCTTTAGTTGCATGTATAAGCTGTATTAATAATGACATTTAAATATTGCCTAAATGGCATAAGATATTGTTGTTTATACTTGGTCCCATCCCTTCCCCCTACTGTCCCTTTTTAAAGATGCAAGTATTCCAAAATCCAAAGTTTTCCAGACCCAAGCAACTTGGATAAAGGGTTTTCTACATGTATAGGAATTTATATTTAAAAATGTTAAGAACATTTTCTACTATCTGAAGAACATTGGAATGTAAATATTTACAGTAAATACACATTATAACACATATTATGAAATATTTAAATTCAATAAAAAAAAGTTTTTTTTTTTTTGTTTTTAGGTATTTAAATGGAAAGGGTTTCAAAGTATGTGTGTGTGTATGTAAATATATTATATATATATATATATATATATATATATATATATATATATATATACACACACACATTTTTTCTTTAATACTTTTTATTAAGGTTCTCCAAGCAGTACAAAACAAATGAAATTCAATGTGAGACACTGATGCACAAATCCAAAATACATACAATAAGAAATGCTTAGCACCATATCATGCTGTAGACAGTACAAATGAACCCCATTGATTAATTATATTCACGTCTGTTAGTACAACATAAGAAACACCTCCTAGCTGATAATGAGGGCCACTTTTGGACACTTTCAAAACTTAAAGCCTATAGGAGGCAAATGATAAATAGTTGACCACTGTTGGCTCCCATCTGGGGGTAGAACCTAATATTGTTAGTTTATATGTATAGAGAAACTGATAGGCCACTCATGGGCCATATACGTAATATAAGAACAGTTGCAATTAGCTAACCAACGTGTGAATTCCAGACAGTAACCTCTCAGTAGTAAAACATATAATGTGAACTTTAAGAGGTAGGTTGCACATAAGTGGATACAGAGAACTCTGGGCAGCGATCTTATAAATAAAAATTACCTCATGAGTTAGGGCTTGCTCACCTGATACTGCTATAATGTAATAAGTTTAGGGTATCATTATGAATAAAAGTTCTATAGCTAAGTCATCTTAAGTCAGCAGTCGGTATAAAATAATAGAACTATGCAGGGTAAATAGGGAATAATCAAATAGAAAGGGAGCATAGCTTTCATCCAAACCTTATGTAGAGTTAAAACCAGCATTCCGAGTACTGAGCATGGTAAATATAATTTCCATATACCCCAGAGGAAATATGTACATGTATAAAGGGATAAACCATACTATGGCCCACTAAGTATAATATTCTCTATGCAATAAACGTGTAAAAACATGTTAATAAATATTTTAGAGGCAAGTCGTTATAGAGTCTAAACTTCTAAGTTATGTTAAACTACCCTATGTAAATATGCTAAGTTAATTGTAATTATTAGACATAAAGTAAAAACGTTCCCGTCCTCCAAGCTGCACACCAACAGAGGCTGCTGTTGCTATGTACAATTGGTTGTTAACTCAGGTCGGGAACAAAACTTTATATTAGGCAAAGTATAACGTTACACACAAAACCCTGAAATGCCATGAGTAACTTGAACCCTCAAAATATCCAGACAGTCACCCATCAGGTAGTATGCGGTGTGGGATAGATAGGGAGGGCCAGAAGTGACTACCCCACGGGCAAAGGCCATGAATCCAGGTTAGCCATATGTTATATTATAAGTTTACGTTTAGCAGGGGAAGAAATTCCCCCCACATTCCAAGATAGGATTTTTTTTATTTTTATTTTAGTCATCATTTTGGTGGCTAATGATAACAGCTAAAGCCCAGACAAGGTGGGAGCAGGGGAGGAAAAAAAAAAAAAAAAAGAAGGCCAGAAAAAGGAGAAAAACAATTGCATCTTTTTCTAAGGTAATAATTAATCCACATGCACTCATTTTTTAGCAGCAATAAACTCCTTTACTTCCTTAACATCATTAAGAACCAATCTGCTACCATTTTGATCTACAATAATCTTATCTGGGTAAATCATAAATGCTTTAAAACCTTTGTTAATCAGCTGAGTGCAATACGGGGCCATAAACTTCCTTTTAACTGAAGTTTCTGCTGAATAATCTGGAAACAAAATTTTTTTTAGTATTAGCTACTGTGAATAATCCTTTCTGATTTTTGTATAACTTTAATAATTCTATCTTATCCTGAAATTTAAGACATTTAAAAATACACATTCTAGGGCTATGAGATCCAGATGTATTATGTTTTTTAAAGCCTACTCTGTGAGCCCTTTCAATGTCTAGGGGAATCTGCTGAGGAGAAATACCGAATGCTTGTGGGAGAAACATAGATGTAAATTTCAAAAGATCATCAAACTCTGGGCTTTCAGGTAAACCTACTATTCTAATATTATTTTGCCTAGAGCGATCTTCCATGTCCTCAAGACGATTCTGTAAGTGAACAATTTGAGTTTCTTGTTTATGCAGGGTATTTCCTTGGGTATTGACTAGGTCTTCTAAGTCAGAGATTCTACTTTCTGCTTTTGTTATTCTTGAACCAATCTGCCTCATTTGAGTTGACAGAGAGATTAACTCTGCTGAAATATTAGTTAAGTCCTTTTTAATTGACTCAAATTGAGGAGAGAAGAAAATCAGACAACTGTGATATTAAAGACCGGGGTATCTGCTACCGGTACCACTACTTCAGGTATAGAATCTGTACTGACACCTGTTAACCTGTTCCTTTTATCTTTTAGCTTAGCAGGCATTATGGGTGAATTTTGTTTCACCTGAGTGATGAATTTTTCCATAATTATAGTGCAATATATTAACACAGTGAGGGTGTGTATAACAATACAATAAACGAAGCTGAGGCCAGAAAACCCCCCAAAACCATGAAAGAGGGAAGTTGCTCCTCAGTCCCAGTGACAGAGAAAAAAAATGTGAAGGTGAGAAAAATTATATATTTAAATATCTATACATATACATATATATATATAACATATACAGACAGATTATAAATGTGCATATATAAAACCTAGTGCGTGTGGAGAAAAAAAATACAAGAAGAGCCTGTAAGAAGATAAAAATCACTAGTATCAGAACAGGCCAACTATAGGTTCCTTTTCCTTTTTTTCTTCCCTTTTCCCCCTTTCCTTTTCTCTATTTTCTTTTTCCCCTGGTGTCTAAATGAGCTAAAAGTGTGATATCTTTCCTATTGGAAACAATATTCACAATTTGTGCATCTCAAAAAGTATCCATATTATTTGCCGGCTAGCTATATAACCATATTCAAGCATTCGGGCCCCAGCAAAACCTAATAATAAATACAGATATCTTAATGCTTACTGTAAAAAGGAAAGGAAAAACACCTAAAGCATTAGACAGCAGATTAACCTACAGACACCATACAATGTTGGGGGAGAGGAGAAAAGCAGGTCAAAGCAAAGACACCCAGGCAAATAACCTCCTTATACCTAGCTACAGATGGGCTCTTATATTGATTCCAAGGCTCAAAACATAATTATTATATGGAAAGAAAATTAACAGTTGGGCTATAAAATACCATGCACATATACAGAAACTTTAGAATTTCTAAACAGAACATAGCCCAGATGTTGCAATCCTTTTGAGGGTCCTTCTCTTACGCATACAAAACAAGCAAGAGTTAATGCTTAGCCCTCTAATGTCTCTTAATTAAATTATTACTCCTGCCACAAACAATCACTCTTCTTTCCTTTTTCTTTCTTCTTTCTTTCCCTCTCTTTACCCCTTTTCCTTCCCCTTCTCTTTTTCTCTTGAAACAGCAGAGCCTAGAAAATGTTATCAACTGAAATGGGACAGCAACTAGATAGTTACTCCATTCCTTTTTCCTTTTTTTTCCCTTCCTCTGTTCTGTGTGTATAAGCAGTTCAATTAATCAATGGCTTCACAGTCCCAATACCATAACACAAGCCCAATGCGGTGTAAGATTCTATGAAAGCTCTTTATGGTATAGGCAGTCCATCAACAATTATAATAATACCACTATATACTATACACAATAGCATATATACTTGCAGCCTTGAGGTAGAGCGTGAAAAGGTAGCACCAAGTCCTGAGAAGACACCAACACTCCAGGTCCTAGTAAGATTCTTTAACAGCGACTCCGTGCAGGCCACACAATACCAAGTGATCTTTTAACGGCCAAGGAGGGTTTCATACAGCTGGCTCTTCAGCAGATGTTTTCCACTGCAAGGTCAGTACGTGCTGCTCGGATCCCTCGGGTGTCAGCAAGTACCGTCCTCTAGCAGTGCTAGAGCCTCCAAGCACGTATTCCTCCGCAGCTTGTAAAGTGAAAGTATATGCCAGGTTTACTTTCCGGTTGGGAGTAGCACTGTGATCCCCTCTCTTTCACAACTCGCAACCGGGGGGGTAGCGTGGGTAATGAGTGTCCTTTACCCCTGCACAGGAGCTCTGTTAGAGGGTAAACCACAAAGTTTAAAAGCGGAATTAACCGCAGGCCCAAAACCAGCCTGATGGAGCTTCAGCTCAAGCGGGCACAAGCCTCACAAAGTGCCATGGGAAAACCCCCTCTGCGGGGCAAATGCGGCAGAAAGCTGGGGGATCAATCTCCTGATGGTCAGCAACAACGCCAACTTGAAGCACGATGCAGCGTAGTTCCTCCCCCCAACGGAAGTTCCTTAATGATTATGCCACAATGGCACTGTTAATAAGCGCTTATGATTGCCAATCCGCAAAAACTGAATTGATACACCAAAAAAACTGCTCTCCAGGATGCACAGCCACTCTCAACAACTCACAAGGCCACTTATGGTCGTGCATTCTCTCTTCTCCTGACAGTCTCTCTGCATGTCACAACTATCTATTTTTTGGTATTTTTTGCTATTTGGATCATTTCAATTGTCATCAAAAAGAGTTGTCTCTATTGTAAGAATGGGGAGCCCCATCTTGTTTTTCAGGACTGAGCATACAATTGTTATTGTTTTAATGTATCCAATGTGTGTTATCGTTTGATCCGTGAGTGCTGAGCATTCATCAAGTGCTTTGGCTGTTGAATTCAATGCATTCATTTTGTTGTCAGTGTTAAGTTGAAAACTAATGATCGTTTGGATTGCGATCCACCCGATCAATGCTGTCAATAATGGTATGAGTCACTTTTCTGGTCCCCAATAAAATAATTTATCAAATATGGAAATGGTGTTACTATTTGTGTTGTTATCATTCTGAGAACGAAAAAAAATGTATCTGAACCAAACAAAGTAGATAAACATGAGCAACAATATTGGAATTGATCTAATAACCTTTACAAAAGTGATGGTCATGCTAAACACAAATATAGTAATTAGTGTCCAAACATATGTCATTAGTTTTGTCTTCACATTTTTATAAAAGTAAAACTAATTTAATCTAGAATAAAACATTAGTGAAAGTACTGAAAAAAAATCATATTAGCACTCATTAAATATTTGCCATTTGTTATGTCTAACATTTTTTTTACGTGTTCCGGAAGGAAAGAATGTATAGAACGATGAACTTATATAACAATAGTACTATTTTTAGCTGAGCTAAAGTGCCAGAAGAATTTTTTTTTAAAAAAAAACAAAACAGGACGAAAGGTAAAGTAGAGTCATGGGAACTGCTACAAGTTTGTCTAAATGCTTATATGTAGTAAAAGCTTTCCAGATGTGGAGTTTGTATTATAGACAAGCAAGTGTTTTCTTTTAGACAAGAATTTTCTTAAATTATGTTTTATAAAAAAATAATCTTTATTTGTTTTACCTGGTCTCTTTTTAATACGCAATTTGGTATCATTGCTTTAGTACCACATAGTTTTTTTAATGAAATACTTAAGATGGAATGCCTTAGAAATATAATGGGAAAAAGAATGTTAGCTCTTTTAACCAACACAGCAAGTCTAGGGCTTGAAATGTGACATCCATTGACTTTCTTTTTAAAATGTTATGATATGACACAAAAACTGACTTACATGGACAGTTAACATCATGTAATTACAAAACATTTCTGTTGTGTTGCAATAGAATAATGGATCAGCCAAGTCTAAACATTTTAACACAAATTAACAACTTGTTTGCTGCAATTGTTTGTGCCAATCTTGGCTTGGCTTTAGTTTGCAGTCCAAAAGGAGCTATGTTCATAACGTTAGTATAAACAGTATGTTATCAGTTGAAGCCAATTAATGAAAGATATGTGACCTGTTGGCCTTGAGAGTGCATTTCAAGTTTTGAGAATTGGAAAATGCACAGGTATTAAGAGCTAAATTACATGAAAAAGTGTCAAATAAATAATACAAGTATATTGCAAAGTTGTTTTACTACACTAATTGCTCTAGAAGTAAACTTTTTGTGCGCGTATTATGAGTTGAAATAAAAAAGTTTGCGATCTCACGCTAACCTGACGCATGCAAACAACTTAATTCTTGCGCAATTAGAATATCACGTGCACAATAACCTATTCTCCCATAGAAGTCAATAGGGGGAAAAAGTGGGAAATATCACTTTCACAATAACCTATTCTCCCATAGAAGAACACCCTACTCGATGGCTGACCTCAAACTCATGTTCTTAAGGGCGCTAACCCGACATAAACATATAAATATTTCACATTCCAATGTTCTTCACATAGAAGAATGTTTTCTATTTATTCAGAAATACATATTTCTATATATATATATGATGGGATTTTGGTACAAATATATACTATACCTATATATAAATGATTATATTTAGGTATAGATATATACAGATATTTATAGGATATATGATTTATAAATTCTCTCTCTTTCTCTCTCTTTCTCCCTTTTTCTCTCTTTTTCTCTTTTCTCTCTTTTTTCTCTCTTTTTCTTTCTCTTTTCTCTTTTCTTTCTCTTTCTCCTCTTTCTTTCTCTTTTTCTCTTTCTCCCTCTCTTCCTCCTCTCTTTCTCTTTCTCCCCTCTCTCTTTCTCTTTCTCTCTCTTTTTTTCTTTTTTTTTTTGTTTCGCTAAATCCATAACTACTGGTCTTTTTTAGAGGGTCTTTTTAGAGGAATGGATTGTGGTGGTATAAGCTATAATGCTAGAGTAATATCAGAGACCGCACAACCTGTAATATGGGTTGACCTGAAAATTCCACACTCAAAAGCCATTTTTTGAGTGCGGAAATGGAGAATTGCAATATAGGCTAAATCTCTAGCGGATATAGTCGTACTGCTGCGTCTTGTAATACGGGTGAGCTGAATATCGCTCGCAAAGGCCAATTTTATCAGTGGTATAGCCGTACCGCAACACTTATAATCTAGGGTGAGTACGCGCTACATCCAACAAGCATTAATCGGACAGTAAAGTCCACACTAAACTTTTCATGATTCAGACAGGGCACATCATTTTAAACATCTTTGCAATTTAATTTTATCATTAATTTGCTTTGCTCTCTTGGTATTCTTAGTTTAAAGCTAAACCTAGATAGGCTCATATGCTAATTTCCAAGCCCTTGAAGGCCGCCTCTTATTTGAATGCATTTGTCAGGTTTTTTTACAGCTAGAGGGCATATGCCATATAGATAACATTATGCTCATGTCGTGGAGTTATTTAAGAGTCAGCACTAATCGCCTGAAATGGAAGTCTGTCAAAAGATCTGAGATAAGGAGGCAGTCTGCAGAGGCTTAGATACAAGGTACTCACAGAGGTGAAAGTATAATAATATGTTGGTTATGCAAAATTGTGGAATAGTAAATAAAGAGATTATCTTTCTTTTTTATGCTTAATGTCCGTTAACTTGAATTGCGTTCAAGCAATCATGTTTACTTTTAACTCGTAATACAACGCAATTTAACCTGCACGCAAGCGATTCTGTGCAAATGTTTGCGCTCCACTCATAATCTGGCCCTTTATATTTAAATCTCAAGCTCTTTACTGTCTCTTAAACCAATGAAGAACAAAAGGTAATTTCTAGACTACTGATAGATCTCTAAACAGGTGTAACTAGACCTCACTGGGCCCTTAAGCAAAGGCTGTGGGCCTCTATTTTAACAACTCTCTGTGATTGTGAGTCATCCTTTTCTGTACATCAAGACTGCTGGCCATCTTGGAAAAGCTACCACCAAATTGTAAAGGTAAATCCAAAGGCCTACCTTATACTGTGAGCCCTGTTTTGCAGGGGAACACGGTAAGCCAGGCATGGCGCAGGAGGAACCTGGGAACCACCATCCCATATGTAGCGGTGTCTTAAATTATTGCTGGCCCAGATGGGCCCCTTATAGTTGCAAGGCCTGTCTCAACTGACGCCCCAGATATCCCTGTAGTTACACCCCCTGTCTCTAAGTGCTCACCAATACATCATAAAATGTGAATAAGGGTTTAACTATTTCTATGGCACCATGCTGTTTTAATGACCCCGATTCCAAGCACAGGGGCAGTAAACACCTTGCAATTAGAAGACATTCTGTTGTGTTGCATAGAGTAACATATCAGCTAATTCTTAATGTTTTTAAAAACAAGTTAACATAATTTTTTCTGCAGTTATTTTACAATAGCCAACCCACTATTTGCCTTAATTTGGAGGAGCCCATTCTGGGCTTTAATCCACAGACACACAAGGCTATCCACTGTCATAAAGTTAGTATAGAATGCATTGTTTTGCAGCTGTTATCTGATAAAGCAATTAGAGACCTATATGTAGAAAGGGTTACCCTATGAGAAGTCTGCAGGGTGCATTCCAAGTTCTTAGAATTAGAAATTGCTCAATTTTCAGAGCCAAAGTACATGTAAAGGGAGCAAATAAGTAATGTAAATATATTGCGTTTCATTACATGTAAGTTGATTGTAATAATATAAGAGATTGTATATAAAATGTTTGATTACATGTAGTAAAAAAACAATTGTAATAATAATTTTGCTTAATTTATCGTAATGTACTATAAATCTGGAAATTGAGGGCGAGATTACGAGTGGAGTTGCTGTTTAACGATCCGACTCAAGCGTTAACTATGCTAGAAGTAAGCTTTTTGCGCTCGTCTGGTTGTGGTCATATTATGAGTTAAAAGTAAACTGTTTTTGCTCGCGTGCTTACCCAAACACTGCAAAAAGCCGAACTTACAATATTGCGTGCATGTTCACGTTTTCACCCATAGAAGTCAATGGAGCAAAAAAAGTGGAAAAAAACACCCTACTCGCGTGCAAACACGATCACATATTCTCATGAGCGCTAAACAAAACATGAAAAACATAATTTATGCTTACCTGATAAATTTATTTATCTTGTGGTGTGTATCCAGCCCACGGATCATCCATTACTTGTGGGATATTCCTCCTTCCCAACAGGAAGTTGCAAGAGGATCACCCACAGCAGAGCTGCTATATAGCTCCTCCCCTAACTGCCATATCCAGTCATTCGACCGAAACTAGCCGAGGAAAGGAAGAACCATAGGGTGCAGTGGTGACTGTAGTTTAAAATTTAGACCTGCCTTTAAAGGACAGGGGCGGGCCGTGGACTGGATACACCACAAGAGAAATACATTTAATCAGGTAAGCATAAATTATGTTTTCTCTTTGTTAGGTGTATCCAGTCCACGGATCATCCATTACTTGTGGGATACCATACCAAAGCTAAAGTACACGGATGAAGGGGAGGACAAGGCAGGTACTTAAACGGAAGGGGACCACTGCCTGTAGAACCTTTCTCCCAAAAATAGCCTCCGAAGAAGCAAAATTATCAAATTTGTAAAATTTTGAAAGGTATTGAAGCGAAGACCAAAGTCGCCGCTTTGCAAATCTGTTCAACAGAAGCCTCATTTTTATAGGCCCAGGTGGAAGCCACAGCTCTAGTAGAATGAGCAGTAATCCTTTCAGGGGGCTGCTGTCCAGCAGTCTCATAGGCTAAGCGTATTACGCTCCGAAGCCAAAAAGAAAGAGAGGTTGCCAAAGCCTTTTGACCTCTCCTCTGTCCAGAGTAAACAACAAACAGGGAAGATGTTTGACGAAAATCTTTAGTCGCTTGTAAGTAAAACTTTAAAGCACGGACTACGTCCAAATTATGTAAAAGACGTTCCTTCTTTGAAGAAGGATTAGGACACAATGATGGAACAACAATCTCTTGATTGATATTCTTGTTGGAAACTACCTTAGGTAAAAAGGAGAATCACATTGTAAAGCTGATAACTCAGAGACTCTACGAGCCGAGGAAATAGCCATCAAAAACAGAACTTTCCAAGATAAAAGTTTGATATCAATGGAATGAAGGGGTTCAAACGGAACTCCTTGAAGAACCTTAACCCCTTAAGGACCAGCGACGTACCCTGTATGTCGCTGGCCTTTTTTTGGGACTTGAATGTTTTATAGCGCGGTCTTGCCACCAGCGTTGAGACTGCTCTATTCCACAAAGCCTGCTGGAGGGCGGGCATTAATAGCGTGTTCTTGCTAGACTTGTGCTATTATGTCCTGAAAAACCCCTTAACGACCAGTGACATATAGGGTACATTGTGGTCATTAAGGGGTTAAGAACCAAGTTTAAGCTCCATGGAGGAGCAACAGGTTTAAACACAGGCTTAATTCTAACCAAAGCCTGACAAAATGCCTGGACGTCTGGAATCTCTGCCAGACGCTTGTGCAAAAGGATAGACAGAGCAGAAATCTGGTCCCTTTAAAGGAACTAGCTGATAATCCTTTATCCAAACCCTCTTGGAGAGAAAGGACAATATCCTAAGGGGAATCCTAACCTTACTCCATGAGTAATTCTTGGATTCACCACCAATGAAGATATTTGCGCCATATCATATGGTAGATTTTTCCTGGGTACAGGCTTTCGTGCCTGTATTAAGGTATCAATGACTGACTCAGAGAAGCCCACGCCTTGATAAAATCAAGCGTTCAATCTCAGGCAGTCAGTCTCAGAGAAATTAGATTTGGATGATTGAAAGGACTTGTAGTAGAAGGTCTTGTCTCAGAGGCAGAGGCCAAGGTGGAAAGGATGACATGTCCACCAGGTCTGCATACCAGGTCCTGCGTGGCCACGCAGGCGCGAACAAGATCACCGATGCTCTCTCCTGTTTGATTTTGGGCAATCAGCGAGGGAGCAGAGGAAACGGTTTGGAAACACATAAGCAGGTTGAAGAACCACGGTGCTGCTAGAGCATCTTATCAGCGTCGCTTCTGGGTCCCTGGGACCTGGATCGTAACAAGGAAGCTTGGCGTTCTGGCGAGACGCCATGAGATCCAATTCTGGTGTGCCTCAACGATGAACCAATTGAGCCAACACTTCGGATGGAGTTCCCACTACCCCGGATGAAAAGTCTGACGACTTAGAAAATCCGCCTCCCAGTTCTCTACACCTGGGATAATGGATCGCTGATAGATGGCAAGAGTGAGTCTCTGCCCAGCGAATTATCTTGGAGACTTCTAACATCGCTAGGGAAGCTCCTGTCCCCCCTTATGGTTGATGGTAAGCCACAGTCGTGATGTTGTCCGACTGAATCTGATGAACCTCAGGGTTGCTAACTGAGGCCAAGGCTAGAAGAAGCATTTGAATATTGCTCTTAACTCCAGTATATTTAATTGGTGAGGAGTTCTCCTCCTGAGTCCACGATCCCTGAGCCTTCAGGGGAATTCCAGACTGCACCCCAACCTAAAAGGCTGGCATCTGTTGTTACAATTGTCCAATCTGGCCTGCGAAAGGTCATACCTTTGGACAGATGGACCCGAGATAGCCACCAAAGAAGAGAATCTCTGGTCTCCTGATCCAGATTTAGCAGAGGGGACAAATCTGTGTAATCCCCATTCCACTGACTGAGCATGCATAATTGCAGCGGTCTGAGATGTAGGCGCGCAAATGGCACTATGTCCATTGCCGCTACCATTAAGCCGATCACTTCCATGCACTGAGCCACCGAAGGGCATGGAATGTAGTGAAGAACACGGCAGGAATTTAGAAGCTTTGATAACCTGGACTCCGTCAGGTAAATTTTCATTTCTACAGAATCTATCAGAGTTCCTAGGAAGGAAACCCTTGTGAGGGGTGATAGAGAACTCTTTCCCTCGTTCACTTTCATGCGACCTCAGAAATGCCAACACTATGTCCGTATGAGATTTGGCAATTTGGAAGTTTGACGCCTGTATCAGGATGTCGTCTAGATAAGGGGCCACTGCTATGCCCCGTGGTCTTAGGACCGCCAGAAGAGACCCCAGAACCTTTGTAAAAATTCTTGGGGCTGTAGCTAACCCGAAGGGAAGAGCCACAAACTGGTAATGCCTGTCTAGAAAGGCAAACCTTAGGAACCGATTGATGATCTTTGTGAATCGGGTATGTGAAGGTAAGCATCCTTCAAATCCACTGTGGTCAAGTACTGACCCTCCTGGATCATAGGTAGGATTGTCCGAATAGTTTCCATTTGGAACGATGGAACTCTGAGGAATTTGTTTAAGATCTTTAGATCCAAAATTGGTCTGAAGGTTCCGTCTTTTTTGGGAACCACAAACAGATTTGAATAAAATCCCTGTCCTTGTTCCATCTGTGGAACTGGATGGATCACTCCCATTATTAGGAGGTCTTGCACACAGCGTAAGAATACCTCTTTCTTTATCTGGTTTACAGATAATCTCGAAAGGTGAAATCTCCCTTGTGGGGGGGAAGCTTTGAAGTCCAGAAGATATCCCTCAGATATGATCTCCAAGCCCCAGGGGATCCTGAACATCACTTGCCCCACGCCTGGGCGGAAGAGAGAAAGGTCTGCCCCCTACTAGATCCGTTTGCCGGATAGGGGGCCGTTCCTTCATGCTGTCTTAGAGGCAGCAGCAGGCTTTCTGGCCTGCTTGCTTTTGCTCCAGGCCTGGTTAGATTTCCAGGCCGGCTTGGATTGCGCAAAAGTTCCCCCTTGTTTTGTAGCAGAGGAAGTTGATGCTGCACCTGCCTTGAAGTTTCGAAAGGCACGAAAATTAGACTGTTTGGCCCTTGATATGGCCCTGTCCTGAGGAAGGGTATGACCCTTACCTCCAGTAATGTCAGCAATAATTTCCTTCAAACCAGGCCCGAATAGGGTCTGCCCCTTGAAGGGAATGTTAAGTAATTTAGACTTTGAAGTCACGTCAGCTGACCAAGATTTAAGCCATAGCGCCCTACACGCCTGGATGGCGAATCCAGAATTCTTAGCCGTTAGTTTAGTCAAATGAACAATGGCATCAGAAACAAAAAGAATTAGCTAGCTTAAGTGTTCTAAGCTTGTCAAGTATTTCAGTCAATGGAGTAGCTGTCTGAAAGGCCTCTTCCAGAGACTCAAACCAGAACGCCGCAGCAGCAGTGACAGGAGCAATGCATGCAAGGGGCTGCAGGGATAAAACCTTGTTGAATAAACATTTTCTTAAGTTAACCTTCTAATTTTTTATCCATTGGATCTGAAAAAGCACAACTGTCCCTCGACAGGGATAGTGGTACGCTTTGCTAAAGTAAAAACTGCTCCCTTCACCTATAGGGACCATCTGCCATAAGTCCCGTGTGGTGGCGTCTATTGGAAACATTTTTCTAAAAATAGGAGGGGGGGAAAAACGGCAACACCGGGTCTGTCCCACTCCTTAGTAATAATTTCTGTAAACCTTTTTAGGTATTGGAAAAACGTCAGTACACACCAGCACCGTGTGTAGTATTTATCCAGTCTACACAATTTCTCTGGCACTGCAATTGTGTCACAGTCATTCAGAGCAGCTAAAAACGCTCAAGCAGGGTTCTCAAGCTTATAATTTAAAAGTAGACATATCTGAAATCAGGTTTCCCCGAGTCAGAGACGTCACCCACAGACTGAAGCTCTTCCTCAGCTTCTGCATATTGTGACGCAGTATCAGACATGGGCCTTTAAACATCTGCGCGCTCTGTAATTACGTCTAACCCCAGAGCTATCACCGCTTTCCTCTGAATTCAGGCCAGTCTGGCTAATACCGTGACAGGGTATTATCCATGATGCTGCCAATGTCCTGCAAAGTAATCGCTAGCGGCGTCTTTGATGTACTTGGCGCCATTTTAGCGTGAGTCCTTGAGCGGGAGTCAAAGGGTCCGACACGTGGGGAGAAGTTAGTCGGCATAACTTCCCCCTCGTCAGAATCCTCTGGTGATAATTCTTTTAAAGATAACAGCTGATCTTTATTGTTTAAAGTGAAATCAATACATTTAGTACACATTCTCCCTATGGGGTTCCCCCCATGGCTTTTAAACATAATGAACAAGGAGTTTCCTCTATGTCAGACATGTTTATACAGACTAGCAATGAGACGAGCAAGCTTGGAAAACACTTTAAATCAATTAACAAGCAATATAAAAAAACGTTACTGTGCCTTTAAGAGAAACAAATTTTGCCAAAAATTTGAAATAACAGTGAAAAAAGGCAGTTAAAACTAACAACATTTTTACAGTGTATGTAACAAGTTAGCAGAGCATTGCACCCACTTGCAATGGATGATTAACCCCTTAATACAAAAAACAGATTAACAAACTGAAAAATATGTTTTTTAAACAGTCATAACAACTGCCACAGCTCCTACTTTTGAAGTCCCCTTTTGAGCCCTTCAGAGATGTCCTATAGCATGCCGGGGACTGCTGAGGGAAGCTGAATGTCACAGTTTGTAATGTTAACTGCTCCAACTGTAACTTTTATACTATAACAGTGGAAAGCCCTCAGGAAACTGTTTCTAGGCAAAAATAAAGCCAGCCATGTGGAAAAAACTAGGCCCCAATAAGTTTTATCACCAAAGCATATATAAAAACGATTAAAAATGCCAGCAAACGATATATATTGCACATTAATCAGAGTATATACCTCTGATAGCAAGCCTGATACTAGTCGCTATTAAATCACTGTATTTAGGGCTTTAACTTACATTAATCCGGTATCAGCAGCATTTTCCAGCAAATTCCATCTCTAGAAAAACTTAACTGCACATACCTTATTGCAGGAAGAACCCGGCACGCCATTCTCCCTCTGAAGTTACCTCACTCCTCAGACATATGTGAGAATAGCAGTGGATCTTAGTTACTTCTGCTAAGATCATAGAAAAAAAAAACGCAGGGCAGATTCTTCTTCTAAATGCTGCCTGAAGATAAAATAGTACACTCCGGTACCATTTTAAAAACAATAAACTTTTGATGAAGAAAAAACTAACTATATTTTACCACTTTCCTCTTACTACCTCCAGCTATGTTGTAGAGCTTGCAAGGAGAATGACTGGATAGGCAGTTAGGGAGGAGCTATATAGCAGCTCTGCTGTGGGTGATCCTCTTGCAACTTCCTGTTGGGAAGGAGAATATCCCACAAGTAATGGATGATCTGTGGACTGGATACACCTAACAAGAGAAATATGAATATTTCACATTCTAATGTTCTTCACATATAAGAATGTTTTATGTATTCTTAAATAAATTTTTCTATATACATATGATGTTTTTTGGTACAATATATATCTATACCTATATACATACATGATAACATATAGGTATAGATATATACATATATACACACACACATATATATATATATATATATATATATATATATATATATATTTATTTAGGAATATCTATTTAAAAATATATGGAACATATTCTGCTATGAAACATTTATAGTAAATACAGAGTGTAACACTTAAATATGAATATTGCATAAATATGCTTTTACATGGTTTCATCAACTTGACGGCAAAGAGCTCCAATGCACTTATAGATATGTCTATATGCGTGTGCATATGCATTTATGTGTTAATATGTGTATATATGTCTGTAAACACATATATACACACATATATATATATATATATATATATAGGTATAGATATATATTGTACCAAATAACCTTCATTGACTTCTATGGGGGGAATACGTGAACATGCACGCAATATTCTAAGTTCAGCTTTTTGCGCTTGTTGGGTTAACGTAAAAGTGAAAATAGTGTATTTTCAACTCATAATACGAGCGCTACCTGAAGAGCGCAAAAAAGCTTAGCACAGTTAACGCTCGAGCGGGAACGTTAATTAGCGCTCCACTTGTAATCTGGCTATTTATGGAATTGAAGTTTTGAGTTTATGGTATCTTTAATAGATAAAAGGACATTAAAAGGACACTAAAATCTAAATTAAAGTTTCAAGATTCAGATAAAGCATGCAATGTAAAAAAACAACAACTTTCCATTATCAAAACGTGCACCTTGTTTTTGAATGTACACTTTCTGAGGCTCCAGCTGCTACTGACCATGTGCAAAATTGCACAGTATATATCAACATTGTGATTTGTTGATGGATGTCACATAATACTGGAGGAGGGGAAAAATTGCCAGAAAATATTCTAATGCTCCTTTAAAATTAAACTTTTTACTGTGTATTTGTCAGTTATTCAATTCTACTGTAATTAGCATTTTTTTGCATCTAACTAGGGGGATTTTAAAATATATATTTATTTCTATAATACATATATATATATATATATATATATATATATATATATATATATATATATATATATATATATATATATAATTTATTTTTTAAAGGGATATGAAACCCCAAATTTTCAGATAGAACACATGATTTTAAACAACTTTTTACTTCTATTTTATATTTTACTTTTATTATCATTTTGTTTGTTCTTTTGGTATCTTTTGTTTTAAAGCCGGGATGTAAGCTCAGGAGCGTGCACATGTCTGGAACACTAAATGGCAGCAGTACTATTTCCTGCCATGTAGTGCTCCAGACAACTACTTAGGTATCGCTTCAACAAAGAATATCATGGGAACAAAGCAAATTTAATAATAAAAGTAAATTGGAAACTTTTTTATAATTGTATGTTCTTTCTGAATCACAAAATATTTTTTTGGGGTTTCATATCCCTTTAAGCACATCTTCCTGTGCCAGTAAAAGACTGCTTTTTACTTCTTATGCTGGTGAAAGTCCTGTTTCAACAACAATCAGGATTGTCCTTATCCACCAGTGAGCTATCTGGGACTTGTGCATGAACTTGCTTTTCACATTATTTTCAAATCAGAACAGTTTTAACACAACTTTCTTCTTTCTTTTTTACACCAAAGCATATTAAATATATTTTAACATATTCAATTGTTGTTCTGACATGCATGATCAAAAATATTTTAATGTATATCCCTTTAATTAATGTTAATATTTAGTGTTACATGTAAGTTTGTGACATTGTGATTTTTGTCAAATCTCTCTGTATGCATCAATCCTCTATGAACCAAAACTATATCACTGTGTGGGTGTAATAAGCTAAAATTGGAATTACTTGTAGTTAGCAAATCTCATAAAACTTTGAGAGATCCCCAAATATCTGCCTGTATGCAAAAATTCCCAGTACTTGTTCAACAGGAAAAGAAGAAGTACAGTGAAGAAGTACAGGTTTTATATACATTTGTCTCACCTCCTAATTTTCCTTAAATGAATAGTATACCCCAATTTTCATATAACTCCATGTAATAGACACTACTAAAAAGAAGAATAGGCACAGATACTGATATAAAAATCCATTATAAAACCTTTTAAAAACTTACTTAGAAGCTCTCAGTTTAGCACTGTTGATGAGGTTAGGCCGGGACACTTACTGAAAAGGGCTGGGAAAGCAAGAAGAGCAGACACTCCCCCGTCCCCTGTGTAATGCTCGTGGGATATTTCCCTATCAGAACAAACTTGGCCAGTAGTCTTCTTATCCCAGCGTCAAGTGGAGTTCAGCTACAATAAGGCAGTCAGCAGTTCAGGGGTTAATCAGTAGAGAAGTCTTGAGTCAAGCAAAGTTCAGCAACAATAAGGTAATCAGTAGTTCAGGGGTTAATCAGCAGAGTAGTCTTGAGACAGGCAGAGTTCAGCAACAATAAGACAATCAGCAGTACAGAGTTCAATCAGAAAATAAGAATCCAGGAGCACAAATAGTAACACCTATACTTGGGCAATGTAAATAAGGGAGAAATTATTTACATAGACCCAGGTTCGCGCCAATGGAGACGTCTAGGTGTGGTGGTGACATCAGATTCAATGTGCCAGAGCACCACAGAGTCCATGACAATGGCCAGGGAAAAGGAAGGAGCCGTCTGCATCAATGGCAATGGCCATGGGAAGTGAAAGGAGCCACCTGCGTCTGTGGCAACAGCCACAACGGAGCGGGCGGCGTACCTCTGGGACCCTTAATGCGGTTTGGAGGGATGAGCAGTATGAAACTTGGAGATCAGAGAAGGGGCATGCACATGATGGCCAGAAACCCAGGAACGATCTGCCACACAGTAACCCTTCCCGTGCACAAGGTATTGAAGTTGCCTAAATCTTTACCTGGAGTCTAGGATCCTGGCAATCTCATACTCCGGCTCACCATGAACCAAGAGCGGTGGAGGAGGAGGTCTGAGTTGGGTAAATCTGTTCGTGATGTAAGATTTAAGCAGAGAGATGTGGAAGACTGGATGGATATGCAGGGTCCTAGGTAAGGACACTTTGTAGGCCACAAGAGAAAGTCTTTTGAGGACCTTGTAGGGACCGATGTAGCGAGGACCCAATTTGTAACAGGGCTGATGTAAGCAAACGTGTCGAGTAGAGGCCCAGATTGGCTCACCTACTGCAAAGGCATGAATAGTAGCTCGATGATGGTCAGCATGCCTCTTGTATCTGGAGACAGCTGAATGTAACTGATAGCTTATACGCTGCCAATGAGTAGTAAGGTCAGTAAAACAACGATCAGCAGCAGGAACCCCCGTAGACTGAGCTGAAAGGGGAAAGACACAAGGTTGGTAACTTGCTGCAGCTTGAAATGGAGAGCATCGTAAAGATGAATGCCAATGACTGTTCCTTGCCAGTTCAGCTAAGGGCAACAGTACAGACCAATGGGTATGCTGGGAATCAACATAAGCTCTAAGATAGGTTTTGAGATCTTGATTTGTTCTCTCCGTGAGACCATTGGTCTGGGGATGATAACCGGAAAAGCAAGCATGGAAAACCGATCCACCACAACCCATATAACCGTATGACAGTCAAAAGGAGGGAGGTCCACAATAAAATCCATGTTTATGTGTGTCCAGGGTTGTTTGGGTATGGTCAAAGGTTGAAAAAAGCCATGAGGTAAAGATCGGGGAGTTTTATTGGCAGCACAAGTCTGACAAGCCTTGACATAATCTTGAGAGTTGGTATTCATGGTAGGCCACCAAACATGTTGAGAAAGCAGTTTAAAGGTTCTTGTTGAACCAGGATGGCTTGATAGTTTGCTATCATAGGCCCAGAATAGCACAGGATTGCATAGGTTAGGAGCTACAAAAAGGATTTTAGGAGTCGTAGGGGCTTCGGGAGGTTTCCTTGACTGAGTGCGTTGTAATCTCTTCAGTAGAGAGGTGTTAAGTTGAGCAGTCACAGAGGAGGAAGGAACGATGTGTTCGATAGGGGCTTCAAAAGAGTCATTAGAGTGGGGAAACTGACGGGAAAGTGCATCAGTCTTCTTGTTCTTGGTCCCAGGAAGATAAGAGACTGTAAAATTAAAGCGAGAAAAGTATAAGGCCAACCTGGCCTGTCGGGATTGAGTCGATGAGCTGTTTCCAAGTATGTCAGGTTCTTATGATCGGTAAGAATCTGAATAGGGTTGGTAGTTCCCTCTAGCCAATGTTGCCACTCAGTAAGAGCCATTTTAATGGCTAGGAGTTCACAATTCCCCACATCGTAGTTCCTTTCTGCAGGGAAAAACGTTTTGAGAAAAAGGCTACAGGATGCGATTTGGAGGTTGAAGGATCCCTTTGAGTCAAGACAGCACCAGCTCCTATCTCCGAGGCATCAACCTCTAAGGTGAAGTGCAGATCTGGATCACAACAGCGTAATACGGGAGCAGAACAAAATGCCTTTTTTAGGAGAGAGAAAGCATTCGTAGCTGCTGGAGGACAATTCTTGCAGTCCCTGTTTCGTTTAGTTAGATAAGTGAGGGGAGCAGCAATCTTGGAGAATTTTTTTATAAACTTGCGGTAATAATTAGAGAACCCCAAGAATCTCTGTAGTTCCTTCAAAGTGGTGGGTTGAGGCTATTCCAGAACTGCTGTTAGCTTCGTATGATCCATGGCAAAACCCTCCTTTGAAATAACATATCCGAGGAACTGGATCAGGACTTGGTCGAATTCGCATTTCTTAAGCTTAACTACTAGAGAATAGGTTGTTGAAAATATGAGGATGTCATCCTAATAAACACTGACAGTACGATTTAGGAGGTTACAGAAGACATCATTGATGAAGGCTTGAAAGATAGCAGGGGCATTGCACTACCCAAAAGGCATCACTAAGTATTTATAATGACCTGATCTTGTGTTGAAAGCCGCCTTCCACTCGTGTCCTTGGAAGAATTAGGTTTTATGCCCCACGAAGGTCAAGTTTAGTAAAATAACAAGCATTTTGAATTGAGTCCCAAAGTTCAGTGATCAAGGGGATAGGATAGCGGTTCTTAACCGTGATGTTGTTCAGAGCTCTGTAGTCAATGCATGGTCTCAAACCACCATCCTTTTTGCTAACAAAAAAGAATCCTGCTCCTGCAGGAGGGGAGGAAGGGTGAATAAAGCCTTTAGATAGATTCACTTGGATGTAGTCCTCCATGGCTTTAGTTTCAGCCTTGGACAGCGGATAAGTTCTTCCCTTAGGAAGTGGGGCTCTGGGAAACAATTCTATTTTGCAGTCGTATGGGTGGTGAGTTGGCAGCACATATGACACCCTGCATATGAAAAGACCCATTACACAACCAGGAGTCTGTAGACATCAGTATACATCTAAAATTTTGGAGCTTGGTTAGGAGTCTGAAAATTAGCACAATGGTATTTAAAAATAAGCAAACACTACCAGATGTGCTATATAAATGGATCATCTACAAAACAAAGAAAAATTGTACAATGTCCCTTAAAAAAAAAAAAAAAGGCTTCACATGTTTAACACCTGTGTATGGAGTTTGACAGCATAAAATCTCTACAATTTACTCATGAAACAGATAATCATTACTAAATGCTCTTCCCTGCCCCTTTGCAAAAATAACACATTCAGCCTAATTAGTCATAGTATTCCATAGGTATTAGCATTTGAGTTTAAAGGCACACTAGACTCAAATACAATTTTCAATCCTTATTTAAGAGCAACATAAAAAAACATAAAAAATATAAACTAATATAGCAGTATCAGTTGTTTACTTCCTGCTAATGCTTATTGGTTAATAGATACTTCCTGTTATTGCCCACTGACAAATAGATACTTCCTGCTCTTACTTATAACTTGGTAGACAGGACACAACTGATACTGTTGTATTAGTTTAAACTTAGATTTAAACAGCTTTTACTTCACTTTTTCAGTTAAAAAACATCTTTAAATTATGTTCTTTCAAATGCATGACATAATTATTTAAATAAAATGTTTTATGTTAAATCCAGGTCTTCAAATACTTATAATAGCTGAGCGAATTTGACTGAAACTTAGCTGAAATTTAGCAGTTGACCTCAGAATTACAATCATTACAAAGCCTGGTGTAAATACGATCAGAAGTTATTTAGATGCATATACATTTTGTTTACCATATAAATAATAATACGAGAAATTTTAGACACTACAGTCAAAACTACTTACCTGACTTTCATGACATTTTATATGTAGATAAATATGGGGAAAATGTTCCTAAATTTGTATGGTGAAAATTCACTGGTTAAATATAAAGCTCAAAATAAATAGGATTCTAACTCAAACACCTGGTGACAGGGTCACAACATAGAGACAGTCCTTTCTCTGAGTTACTCAATGAGTTACTCTTAAGAAATCATAAACAACATACTCTATCTGAATCATGCATTTTGAGGTTAGTATCCCTTTAAGCTATGTAGGACAGTCCTACCACTGAATAATCATGGCTGCCTACAGTTGTTGCTATACTATTTTTTATATGGGCTACTCAAAAACAAGCACATTTAATGCAGTGGTGGCCTGGGCCACCCAAAATAAAACCCATATGAATGAGGATAATTGTCAACAGCAGTAAACCATAACCACAGATGATCCAACCACTGGGAACCTTATTAGCCCTAAGCTAGTCCCAGTCAACCCCAATCTTCCTACTGAAATGCTCTACCTGTATGAAACAGAACAAAATTATTTTTCAAATGGTTGAGGTGGCCGAATTGTCTTACAATTGATTTTAATACCATTGCAGTATAAAGTTAAAAAAAAATGAAAAAATGGTTTGTATGGCCCAGAATAACATTGAATTTGAAATCCCTGCAAAAACCTGAGCAAAGAAAGTTGTGTGGCTTTTCCAATGGAATAGAATAGACTGTTTGTATTTGCTGCTTATTCCAGTGTTAATATATAAATGTATCATTTGTAGTTCATCTTGTTTTATTTTCTTACGGCCAGATTGCGAGTTTTGCATTATGAGGGGTGCGGTGTTAACTTGCACGTTATTGTCACCGCTCACTTACATACAGCTCTGGTATTATAGGTTTTCCTAAACCCGGCATTAAAAGGCAAGAAGTGAGCGTAGAGCAAAATTGTGTCCCATACCGCACTCCAATTCCAGCGCTGCTTAAGTCAGCGGTGAGCTGGTTTTACGTGCTCATGCACGATTTCCCCATAGACATCAATGGGGAGAGCCGGCTGAAAAAAGCCTAACACCTGCAATAAAGCAGCGTAAAGCTCAGTAACGCAGCCTCATTGATTCCTATGGGGAAACAAAATTTATGTTTACACCGAACACCCTAACATGAACCCTGAGTCTAAACACCCCTAATCTTACACTTATTAACCCCTAATCTGCCGCCCTCGATATTGTCAACACCTGCATTATACTTAATTAACCCCTAATCTTCCGCTACGTACAATCGCCGCCCACCTACATTATAACTTAATGAACCCCTAATCTGCTGCCCCCAACATCGCCGACAGCTACATAATGTTATTAACCCCTAATCTGCCGCCCCCAACGTCACAGACACTATAATAAACATATTAAAGGGACACTCAGGTTTTATTAAATGTTCATGATTCAGATACAGCATGCAATTTTAAACAACTTTCCAATTTACTTCCATTTATAAAAATGTGCACAGTCTTTTATATTTACACTTTTTTGAGTCACCAGCTCTACTGAGGCATGTGCAAGAACTCAGACTATATACGTATATGCATTTGTGATTGGGTGATTGCTATCACATGGTACAGGGGGAGTGGAAATATACATAATTTTGAAATGTGTTAGAACAGAATCTAGTACTCATTTGAAATTTAGAGTAAATGCTATTGTATTGTCTTGTTATCTTGCATTTGTTGATTGTGCAAATCTACTTTGTTTACTGGTCCTTTAACCCCTAAACCGCCGTACTCCCGCATAGCAAACACTAGTTAAATATTGAAGCTACAAACACAAGGATTGAACAGTGGCACCACTCTGGCTTTTCCCGTGATATTACCTATAAATTATGATTCTTGTAAAAAATAATATCAATAAGCTCTGGGAAATGGTGCTCATACATAAAGCTATATAAAGAACTAAAAGTGGGGTGGCTGGAGAAAGCCTAGAATACCCACCAACAGGTTTGCACAAAGAGCACTATGGGCCCTGACTGTGAGCGATTGCTTCCACAAAAGGGTGTATTAATAAAAAATAACTTTTATTGATAAATGTTAAAAACTAAACACTACATACAAGTTAAAAAAATCCAGATATGCCTTAGTGTTAATCCTAATTCCAATTCAAAGAGGGCATAATCATGAATCTGGCCTGGATAAATTGAGATAAGTAATTGAAAATTAGCGTTCACACCACTATATCAAAGGTGTAGAATTTACTATACCATACGTATATAAAACCTCTATTAACCTTCAAATAGTGACTAGGAATGTGGAATGATAGAAATGGTCACTTATGTAGGATGTTGAGCTATACTGGGTTGGTTCTCCTTAAGTATAAGATGACATATGTTATATATAGAATCCTAAAAAAAGAATAGATTAAGATAAATTTATTGGTTGACAACTTAGGATAGTGACACCCAATAAATGAAAAATTGGTGGCTTATATCAACAGTCTGGCACTCTATCCGTTGAGTGTATTGTTTAAAAATGTGTGTTATGTTTCGACACATGTAATTATAGTTGTTTGTTACTAGTTTAATTGAATCGTGCACCACCAAAATCTTGCTCAATATACTCAATATATGCTAAGGGATCAAATAAGATCTCAATATACTTCTTGATTAACATATATTTAACCAATGTTTAAACAAATATCTGTAGTTAATCTCTGGCAAAGTTGTGTTGTGGGATCTGATAGGATCTCACTATAATTTATTAGTTCATATTTGTTTCACTTTTGTTACAAAGTATATCTTGGCTTAAAGGGACAGTCTAGGCCAAAATAAACTTTCATGATTCAGATGGAGCATGTAATTTTAAACAATTTTCCAATTTACTTTTATCACCAATTTTGCTTTGTTCTCTTGATATTCTTAGTTGAAAGCTTAACCTAGGAGGTTCATATGCTAATTTCTTAGACCTTGAAGCCCACCTCTTTCAGATTGCATTTTAACAGTTTTTCACCGCTAGAGGGTGTTAGATCACGTATTTCATGTAGATAACACTGTGCTCATGCACGAGAAGTTATCTGGGAGCAGGCACTGATTGGCTAGACTGCAAGTCTGTAAAAAGAACTGAAAAAAGGGGCAGTTTGCAGAGTCTTAGATACAAGATAATCACAGAGGTTAAAAGTATATTATTATAACTGTGTTGGTTATGCAAAACTGGGAAATGGGTAATAAAGGGATTATCTATCTTTTAAAACAATAAAAATTCTGGTGTAGACTGTCCCTTTAATCTCTGGTAAAATTATGCAGCATGTGTATTGCTTTGTTTTGTTAGCAATATACACTATTATTGCTGTTTAAACATTCCAAGATGTAAGAGGTTAACTATGTTTGAGGGTGCATTATAATCAATATTTAGTATCTGTCATAGCGCAAATAACATTAGGACCCTGTGTGACTCTAAGCTTAGATCGTACTGCACATTGAATATCAGCTGTAATTTCTATGTACAAGGCTGAACATCTGATAGGATCTCACTATAATTCATTAGTTCATATTTGTTTCACTTTTGTTACAACGTATATCTTGGCTTAATCTCTGGTAAAATTATGCAGCATGTGTATTGCTTTGTATTGTTAGCAATATACACTATTATTGCTGTTTAAACATTCCAAGGTGTGAGAGGTTAAAGGGACATGAGACCCACATTTTTTCTTTCATGATTTAGAAAGAGAATGCAATTTTAAACATCTTTCTAATTTACTTCTATTATCTAATTTGTTTTATTCTCTTGATATTCTTTGCTGAAAAGCATATCTAGATATGCTCAGTAGCTGCTGATTGGTTGCTGCACATAGAAGCCTCGTGTGATTCGCTCACCATGTGCATTGCTTTTTCTTCAACTAAGGATATCTAAAAAATGAAGCAAAATAAATAATAGAAGTAAATTGTAATGTTTAAATTTATATTCTCTATCTGAATCATGAAAGAAAGATTTTGGGTTTAGTAGCCCTTTAACTATGTTTATGAGTGTATTATAATCAATAGTATCTGTCATAGCGCAAATAACATTAGGACTAGGCTGACCATATTTCCGTGAGACAAAACGGGACATTGAGCGGTCAAAAACGGGACGGGGGTTAATATTCTTTATTTATATGAAAAAAAGTACGATTTTAACAAAAGTTAACTTTTATGACATGAATTTAAACTATTGAGCCAACAATTATCCTTCAGTGACAAAAGAACTCATACAAAAAAATTTAGGTATATGTAGCGCTAGAGGGGGACTGTATTTCTGATGAAACAAATTTACACAGCAAATTTCGGTCTTTCAACACCATATAATAAAACTTCTCACACTCCATGGGCTAATGTATCATGTATATGAAATTATTTTTACTTTAAATTTGATGCACACAGAAAATTGGCAAACCTAAATAAAAATAAAGCACAAATGTTTTGACTTATAAAGACACCCTATAAAATGCTTTTTATTATAACTGTTGTTAAGGGAAATAAAATTACTTATCCAATAACCATTCTAAAGATGAAGGTTCCCTCCATTAGATCACATCCGTCATGCCTCCCCACATTAATATTAATATATATTATGGAACTTGTATCAGACTCATTGTCACTTTTAAACAGATGGATACCCAAGCCAAATTTGTTGTTTAAACATAGAAAATCAAAAAGAACATGCTTATATAATAAGAAGAACTGATTCTGAAGCTTGTGAACAAAAGTATTACAATTTAATTTATCATACAAACAACAAACATGCTTTATAAAAGTGAGATTATCCTATGTTGTCAAGGCAAATTCCCCCATATTAACTGATTTTAAAGGGTAAAAGCCTCTGAACTTGCGTTTGGTTTGAATACCTGGATAGTAGTTGTAGATTTTTTTTAGCTGAGTAGCCCAAAATCATTGTTACACATGTAAATGGTGGAAGAACTGATAAAAATGTGGAACTACATAGTTACTTGATAATAACCGTTATTTTATAACGTCTGTACTACATCCAGCACTGCAGCAGCATTATAATAATAAGCATATGATATAATAAATGAAAATTAATTTAATTTAATTGATTGCCAGGCACAGACACTGGTCTTATCTTGTGCACAATTCTTGCAGAAGCTGAAGTTCAGAACATAGACTGTAGACAGTTGAATCGATCCACTTCCAGACCAGACCATAACACTAGTTTGTATGTTCACTTCACACGTCTGTGACACAAACAAGAAGAAGATGGCAACAAGAATTATCTCTCTGGTGATAGTCAGGTCAGCCTATAAATTGCGATGATGGTGAGGCAGTGGCTAAAGGCAGATGATTGATCATCAAATCAGATCCAGATGATGACTGACTAAATTTCAGATATTTTTTAGTCCGACTCCTCCGACCCGTGTGCTGGAGGCTCTCCTGAGTGTAAGTTACTAGTAAAGTATTGCGCACTACTGCAGCTGAGCTAGCTAGGTAATCTAACTTCCCTCACGCTGACCAGGTGACCAGTCTCCCTCCTAGGCTCAGTCTGACAGCTCACGACTGAGTACTGACCTGCTGTCACTGACTCTTTATAGGCACCTATCAATGACACGCCCCTACACCCCCTAATTTTGAAGAGCGCGGGCGGCATAGACTGCTAAGACTGCACGCTGTGGATCATGTGGGCATGGCCACCCAACCCCAACCCGGCTGCAGTTAAAAAAAATAAATAATATTTTTTTTAAAAACTGCTCTCCCCGCCGGCGGGGAGTTTAAAAAAATTTAAGTGGTGTGTGTGCAATAAAAAATTACACTTGCGCTGCCCGCACAGTCTGATAACCCTCAAAATGGGACAAAATGACTATTAATAAAGAAACGACGGGACAGGGAAAAAAACATAAAATAACGGTACTGTCCCTTTCAAAACGGGACGTATGGTCAGCCTAATTAGGACCCTGTGTAACTCTGAGCTTAGATCGTACTGCACATTGAATATCAGCAGTAATTTCTATGTACAAGGCTGTATTCCAATTGTCATATTAAAAGTTTGCGCTGTTTGTAATAATGTGTTTTAGATCTTAATAGCTAGGTCACATACAGTTAATAAATGCAATAATGCTCTGAATATCTGGTTTATTGCCTAAACTTCAAGTAATGTTAATTGATGACTAGAACTGGCACAACCCAGATCGCTTTTTGATATAATAAAAACTCATTAGGTTAGAGTTTATTCTCGCAGTAGTATGGATATTGAATAAAGTAATATTCTCACTAGGTAACACGTTATCTAGAGTTTTGGCAAAACTATGCTATGACTAGATCTGACACAACCCAGATCACAATAATTTTACACTATAAATTCGTGATGTTAACACTATTTATCTGGCACAACCCAGATCTAATAATGAATAGAGGTTTAGTGGCGGTTAAGGTGGCGTGTAGGATTCAGCCTAAGGTTAGCATCTGGCAATTAAAAATTGAGAGCATGAAACACGCTCAAGTAGCTCCCCTGATGGGTTTCGCCCCTCCAGTCTTTTTCAAAGGCCTTTGAAATATACACTATCGCTCACAGTCAGGGCCCAGAGTGCTCTTTGGTGGGTATTCTAGGATTTCTACAGCCACCCCACTTTTAGTTCTTTAACTAGTTAAATATTAATTAACCCCTAATCTTCCACCCTTAACATCGCCGCCACCTACCTAAATTTATTAACCCCTCATCTCACCCAACGTCTCCGCCACAATATTATATTTATTAACCCCTAAATCTAAGTCTAACCCTAACACCCCCTATCTTAAATATAATTAAAATAAATCTAAATAAAACCTACAATTATTACCTAAATTATTCCTATTTAAAACTAAATACCTGTAAAATAAACCCTAAGCTACAATATAACTAATAGTTACATTGTATCTAGCTTAGGGTTTATTTTTATTTCACAGGCAAGTTTGTATTTATTTTAACTAGGTAGAATAGTTACTAAATAGTTATTAACTATTTAATAACTACCTAGCTAAAATAAATACAAATTTACCTGTAAATTAAACCTAACCTGTCTTACACTAACACCTAGCCTAGCCCTACAATTAAATAAATTCCCTAAATTAAATACAATTAACTAAATTCAAAACAATTAGCTAAATTACAAAAAACAAACACTAAATTACAGAAAATAAAAAACTAATTACAAGATCTTTAAACTAATTACACCTAATCTAATAGCCCTATCAAAATAAAAAAAAGCCCACTCAAAATAAAAAAAAAACCTAGCCTAAACTAAACTACCAATAGCCCTTAAAAGGGCCTATTGTGGGGCATTGCCCCAAAGAAATCAGCTCTTTTACCTGTAAAAAAAAATACAAACAACCCCCCCAACAGTAAAACCCACCACCCACACAACCTACACCCCAAATTAAACCCTAACTAAAAAACTAAGCTCCCCATTGCCCTGAAAAGGGCATTTGGATGGGCATTGCCCTTAAAAGGGCATTTAGCTCTATTGCGGCCCAAAGCCCTAACCTAAAAATAAAACCCACCCAATACATCCTTAAAAAATCCTAACACTAACCCCCGAAGATCCACTTACCGGGAGAAGTCTTCATCCAAGCGGCAATATGTCCTCAACGAAGCCGGCAGAAGTAGTCCTCCAGACGGGCAGAAGTCTTCACCCAGACAGCATCTTTTATCTTCATCCTTCTGAAGCGGAGCGGCTCCATATTCAAGACATCCGGCGTGGAGCATCCTCTTCAATCGACGACTTCTTGCTGAATGAAGGTTCCTTTAAATGACGTCATCCAAGATGGCGTCCCTTAGATTCCGATTGGCTGATAGAATTCTATAAGCCAATCAGAATTAAGGTAAAAAAAATCCTATTGGCTGATGCAATCAGCCAATAGGATTGAACTTCAATCATATTGGCTGATCCAATCAGCCAATAGGATTGAGCTTGCATAGGGCTTTGGGCCGCAATAGAGCTAAATGCCCTTTTAAGGGCAATGCCCATTCAAATGCCCTTTTCAGGGCAATGGGGAGCTTAGGTTTTTTTAGTTAGGGTTTTATTTGGGGGGTTGGTTGTGTGGGTGGTGAGTTTTACTGTTGGGGGGGTTGTTTGTATTTTTTTTTTTTTACAGGTAAAAGAGCTGATTTCTTTGGGGCAATGCCCCGCAAAAGGTAATTTTAAGGGCTATTGGTAGTTTAGTTTAGGCTAGGGTTTTTTTTTATTTTGGGTGGGCTTTTTTATTTTGATATGGCTATTAGATTAGGTGTAATTAGTTTAAAGATCTTGTAATTAGTTTTTTATTTTCTGTAATTTAGTGTTTGTTTTTTGTAATTTAGCTAATTGTTTTGAATTTAGTTAATTGTATTTAATTTAGGGAATTTATTTTATTGTTGGGTTAGGTTAGGTGTTAGTGTGACAGGTTAGGTTTTATTTTACAGGTACATTTGTATTTATTTTAGCTAGGCAGTTAGTAAATAGTTAATAACGATTTAGTAACTATTCTACCTAGTTAAAATAAATACAAACTTGCCTGTAAAATAAAAATAAAACCTTTGCTAGCTACAATGTAACTATTAGTTTTATTGTAGCTAGCTTAGGGTTTATTTTACAGGTAAGTATTTAGTTTTAAATAGGAATAATTTAGGTAATAATTGCAGGTTTTATTTAGATTTATTTTAATTATATTTAAGTTAGGGGGTGTTAGGGTTAGACTTAGATTTAGGGGTTAATATATTTAATAAAGTGGCGGCAACGTTATGGACGGCAGATTAGGGGTTAATAAATGTAGGTAGGTGGCGGCGATGTTAGGGACAGCAGATTAGGGGTTAATAATATTTAACTAATGTTTGCAAGGCTGGAGTACGGCGGTTTAGGGGTTAATATGTTTATTCTAGTGGCAGCGATGTCCGGAGCGGCAGATTAGGGGTTCATAATTTTAGTTTAGTGTTTGCGATGCAGGAGGGAGAGCCTCGGTTTAGGGGTTAATAGGTACTTTATGGGTGTTAGTGTACTTTTTAGCACTTTAGTTATGAGTTTTATGCTACAGCGTTGTAGTGAAAAACTCATAACTACTGACTTTAAAATGCTGTATGAATCTTGACGGGGTAGGGTGTACCGCTCACTTTTTGGCCTCCCAGTACAAGCTTGTAATACCGGTGCTATGGAAGTCCCATAGAAAAAAGACTATACGCAATTTGCGTAAGTGGATTTGCGGTAAGGCCAAAAAAGTGTGCGGTGCCCCTAAATCTGCAAGACTCGTAATACCAGCAGGAGTAAAAAAGCAGCGTTTTGAGGCTTAATGCTGCTTTTTTACTCATAACGCAAGACTCGTAATCTAGCCATTAGTGTTTAAACAATATATTCTGGTGCTTGAGAAATAAATTACAACAAAATAAGAGATTTTAGTTACCCAACATTGTAAAAAAAACAGCTGTTATAAATACTACATAAAATTTGTTTTATATTAACGTTTTGAAGTCGATGGGAATTTACGTAATATGCTTATGTTTATCTAGGAAGCTGCGTTCCTCCCGCAATCACTTTTATTAAAACTGCATCAATCTAAGTAGAAAGAAAAAAAATGAGAAGAGGAATAACCATGTTTTGATAGTCTATTTTTAATTTGTTGTGCTACAGGCAAAAGTCTTCCATGGATTTATTGCATTATGGGTTTAATTCATTCATTAATTCTGGTTGGCTTAAAGGGATATGAAACCCAAACATTTTCTTTTGTTATTCAGACAGAGCATACAATGTTAACAATGTTTCTAATTTACTTCTCTTATCAAATTTGCTTGGTTCCCATGATATTCTGTGTTGGAGAGGTAGGCATCTGGAGAAGTACATGGCAGGAAATAGGGCTGTCATCTAATGCTCTTGAAATGGAAAACATTTTTGCAAAACTGCTGCCATATAGTGCTCCAGAAATGGGCCAGCCCCTAAGCATATACGTCCCTGGTTTCAACAAAAGATACCAACAGAACAAAGAAAATTTGATAATAGAAGTAAATTAGAAAGTTGATTACAATCACATGCTCTATCTGAATCATGAAAGAAAAAAATTGGGTTTCAAATCCTTTTAAAGATATTGATTTAAGAACAAATAGGAGACTTGGGGGCATATTTATCAATAAAGACTGCTACTCCATAACTTGTCCGCCTGCTTTGAGGCCGCGGACAGAAATCAACCCGATTGAATACGATCTGGTTGATTGACACCCCCTGCTAGCGCAATGAACTGCTGGTGCAATGATAACTGTCGGCATCTATCAATTTGCGGCGGACATGATACGCTACTTCGTATCATGTCCACTCGCACATTGATAAATATGTCCCTTGGTGTCCATATTTATATAGGTATAGTATATAAACTTTATGAGAACCATGAGTGGTAGCTACATTTTTTTAGCTTATGATACATGAAGCTATTATCCAAAATATTTGTCAGATTTAACTCATTTCCATGTGTGAGATTACCTATTACCATCCAATTCAATTCTGATAACTGGTAAACAATCTAAATGCCATTTGTATATGGACACAATGGGTATAATGGGCATGTTTTCTCAAGATGTTCACACTTAATATTTTAAAAGTAATTTTTTTTCTTATTGTTGGTTGAGAAAGCAAGTGAGATTTATATCAGAAATGAAAAAGGACAGTTACAGGGAATTAGCCTCTATTAGAAGTGGCCACAACTTATCTCATTGCAGTTGTGTAGCCAACAAAGTGGTGCCAAAACTTAAGAAACACACTGTAGAGAATAAGGTTTGTCTTTGTACAATTTCCATAACTGTAAAAAGTTAGGTTTTGGATATTATAAATTGTGATTGTGGGACAGAAGGATATTAAAATGTTAATGTTTCCATTGTCCCCTGATTGATCTTGCTGTGTATACAGTGAGTGAAAAGATGAGGAGGATTTTGTGTAAGTATAGAGATAAGCTAATGAGATCTGCTCTCCCTGCAAGCTCAGACCATTGGATACAAATAAAAAATTCTTAAAATAGTGTGAATATATGGCCAGATTTGAGGTTTGTGAGCAGTTCATGTTGGCTGTACCAGATTTGTTCACTTTGGTTAATAGTACAATAGTTAACTATGGACTTGCAATATAAGCATGAGTTTCCACTTTGAATATGCTTGCGTTCGTTTATGTACAATAACCTAAAAAGTAGAAGCCAGGGGTACAACTCTAAAAAGCTGTAGCTCCATGACTTCTGGTATATGTCAAGCCTTTCTAAAATAATGCAATATGGAGACAATTAAAGTGGTTCAAACCATATTATGTTTTCTTTATGTAACTATATTATCTGTGAAGATATGACAGCTCCTTTGGGAAACTATTGAATTTGATGTTGCTACTTTCCAGGCTTCCTGTAAACAGACAGTAAAACAATTTTGACTCCAAGTCATTTTGGTTTTACGTTCTTTAATTGTCTTTGATCCCAAAGGATTCAAATATGTAGACGATAAAAGACATTTGGGCTGCTGGATATTTCCTTTTAATGTCTACAGGAGAAACTATTCTTGCAAACTCGCAACATGATCGTTTATCCACCCTTATAAGTATATCCCCCCATTTTCCACCAAGCAATTGAAGAGACATTTTAGTTGTTTTTAAAGCGCTTCATAGCACATAAAAAGAGTGATCTAAATATATATATATATATATATATATATATATATATATATAAGTTTTTGTCTAAAGGTAAATTAAACCTTAATTATAGTTCCCATAAAATATTTAATTATGTGTGGTAAAAAAATATTTGCAATGTAGTTTCATTGCTTATTTAGCTTGCCAAAACTTTTTCAAGAGGTATGTCCCTGGGCTGCTTTGCCACAGCAAAACATTAATAAAATTTGCTAACAAATTTACAGTTTTAAATGTTTTAAAGCATGTATTCTGTATGCTGATCTTTTGTAATAGATGCTATGTATATCAAATATTACTTTAATGTCCCTTTAAATTAGGACTTTTACAAGTGAATAATCAATATTGTATTCAGTCATTTTAAACATGATACATAATAGCTGTGAAATAAAAATGGCATTGAGCTGTGCAAAAGTCATAACAGGATGCATAATTGTAAGAAAATAAAGAGAGAGACAAAGAAGAAAAGTCATGTGTACACTTTAAAGCATGAATAATCACTATTGCCCTTTTTACATTGGTGGTGACATAAAAGATTCGGCTGCTGTATAAAGATAATGGATTTTCCTTTTTTTGTGGTAGATTCATATAATTTAAGAATGGCACATGTTTTCTTTTCTGCAGAATTAGAGTAACAGTAAATACAGTAGATTTGCGTAATCAACACATGTACAATAAAAAGACAATGCACTTAGGGGCCGAATTATCAAGCTCCGAATGGAGCTTGATGCCCCTGTTTCTGCGCGAGCCTTCAATAAAGACCGCTGCTCCATAACTGGTCAGCTGCCTCTGAGGCTGCGGTCGGCAATACTCCTGAACCTATACGATTGGGCTGATTGACACCCCCTGCTAGCGGCCGATAAGCCGCGAACCTGCAGGGGACGGCATTGCAAAAGCAGTTCTGGTAAACTGCTTGTGCAATGTTAAATGCCGATGCTACAGTGTATCATGTTGGACAGACATTGATAAATTGGCCTCATAGTCTGAACTTCGAATGAGTAGTAGGGCCTTTTGTAGGGCATTGCCCTAAAGTTAGCAGCTCTTTTGCTAAAAAAGAAAATCAAACACCCCCTAACAGTATACAAAACCCCCACCCCCCAAACCCACAAAATAAAAATAAAGTAAAAACCTAATATACCCATTGCCCTGAAAAGGGCATTTGTAGGGGCATTGCCCTTAAAAGGGCATTTAGCTCTTTTGCTGCCCAAGCCCTAATCTAAAAATAGAAACCCACCCAAAACGAAAAAATACATTACACAAAATAACAAACAAATTATCAAAAATAATAAAAATGATTCCTATTCTAATACCCATTTAAAAAAAAAAACACCCCAAAATAAAAAACCTAATTTAGAATAAACTACCAATAGCCCTTAAAAAGGGCCTTTTGTAGGGCATTGCCCTAAGTTTAACAGTTCTTTTACCTGAAAAAAATACAAAGTCTCACTAACATTACAAACCTCCACCCCCCAAACCCACAAACCCATTTAGCTCTTTTGCTGCCCAAACCCTAATCTAAAAAAAAAAAACACCCAAAAAAACCTTAAAAAAAATTAACACTAACCCCTGATGATTCACTTACAGTTTTTGAAGTCCCGCTTGAACGATCTTCATCCAGGCGGCGAGAAGTCTTCATCCAGACGGCCTCTTCTATCTTCATCCAGTCGGCGAAGTCCTCATCCAGGCGGCAAGAAGTCTTCATACAGGCGGCCTCTTCTATCTTCATCCAGACGGCATCTTCTATCTTGATCCTGGCGGCGCGGAGCGAGTCCATTCTGAAGACATCCGAGGCAGAGCATCCTCTTCATACGGCCGCCGACGTACACTGAATTTTCAATGCAAGGTACGCGATTCAAGATGGCGTCCCTTGAATTCCTATTGGCTGAAAAGTTTGAAAAATCCTATTGGTTGTTCAAATCAGGCAATAGGATTTAAGCAGCTCTCATTCTATTGAAAGATTCATCATTTTTCGTAATTAGTGTTTGTTATTTTTTGTAATTTAGTCTTTTTTATTTTTTGTAATTAGATAGTATGTAATTTTTATAGTAGTGTTAGGAATTTTTTTAATGTGTAGTTTAGTTTTATTTAATTGGTAATTAGTTTAATTTTAGTTTAATAATTATATTAGTTTAATTGTTAGTTTAAACTTAGTTTTTTTAATTTGACAGGTAAGTTTTAATTTAATTTAATTTAATTTAAGCTAGGGAAATTGTAATTTTAATATAAAGTTAGGGAGTATTAGGGTTAGGGTTACGTTAGGGTTATGGTTAAGTTTTGGGGTTACTAGTTTAAATTAGTTTATTGCGATATGGGGGGCTTTTGGTTTAGGGGATAATAGTTTACTTTAGTATATTTCGTTGGGGGGCTTGTGGTTTAGGAGTTAATAGGTTTATTATAGTGGCGGTGGTGTAGGGCTTAGTAATTTTAGTGCAGTGAGGCCGATTTGGGCGGACAGAAGATTAGGGGTTAATAATATTTAAATAGAATTTGCGATGCGGGAGGGCGGCAGTTTAGGGGTTAATAACTTTATTATAGTGGTGATGATGTCGGAGAGCTGCGGAATAGGGGTTAATAATTATTTTTAGTGGCGGCGATGTCTGGAGTGGTAGATTAGGGGTTAATAGATTTAATGCGGGAGGGCCGCGGTTTAGGGGTTAATAGGTAGTTTATGGGTGTTTAGTGTATTTTGTAGCAGTTTAGTTATGACTTGTCCCATTTTTATACGTAAAACTCATAACGGCTGGCTTTTAGATTGTGGAACGGATCTTGTCGGTATAGGTTGGAATGCTAGCTTTTTTAGCCTCACCGCCAAAACTCGTAATGGCAGCGCTATGGAAATCCCATGAAAAAAACGTAATTTTTATGTGTGCGGGACTGACGTTGTGGTAAGGCTAAAAGGCTTGCAGTACAACAGCATGGAATGTGTCTTAAAAACTGCATGCTCTTTCTGAATCCATGAAAGTTTATTTTGACTTGAGTGTCCCTTTAATATCTTTTTTAACGTTGCAAAACTAACTTTATCTCAAGGACCAATATGATTGAATTGTATGAGGTTTTTTTCTAGGATTACCAGATGTCATGCTATAGTTGATAAAAAAATAACTTACTTTTGGGTGGTGCTGCAAATATGCTAAAAGAGATTTGTCATATTGTTGCTTTAAAAAATGGATTTAGTAGGTGATGGTTGAAAACGTCAATTTTTATGCCGCCATGAAGATTTGTAAATGTTGACAAAGGTCTATTGATGTCTCTGCTAAAAATTCACATCTTCACAGAGTGTAACTGGCTTATTGTCTCAACTAATCCCTTATGTGTATGAAATTCAAAGATGTATTAAATATTAAGCATCAATTTCCAAAATTGTTTTTGTGGTTTTAAAACAAATTAAAGTAACAAACATCCTCTAAAGTAACTCATATTATGATCTCTAATGTGGAATCTGGAACATATCCGAGCCATAACAATAGCATTAGAGTAGAAACCATTTAGACAGATTGCACGTCTTGCTTTCATTGATATAATGTGAAATATATTTTAAAATTAATGGAATCCCCCTCCTAGATGTTGATACATTAAAAATATCAAAAATCATAGGTTATGCTAATTGGTTAGCAGAGGTTATGCTAGCACAAACAGTTATTCTTAAAGGAACATTACATACAATAGAATTTGACAGTCAATGAATGTAGAATCAAAAGACAATGTAAACGCACTTTGGGGCCTACTTATCAAAGCGTCAACTATGTTGCATTCACCGGCATCAATACGCTTGCCAGACATCGCTGCCGCGAACCTGAATACAATCTCCTTATTTATCAAAAAAGCGGTAAAAAACATGCGCGTCAAGTACGGTGCAAAGAGCATCGGACTGGTGTTAACTAACAGTCATCCACTATATGTATATATTGTAAATGTATTATTATTATGAACAGGAATAATTGCGAGTATAACATGTAATCAGAGTATCATACGTATTTATTTGCAATCAATGGATATTTAAAGGGATAGGAAAGTAAAAATGTAAGTTGCATGATTCAGTTAGAGCATGTAATTTTAAAACACTTTAAAATTCACTTCTATTTTCAAATGGGCTTTGTTCTCTTGGCGTCCCTTGTTGGAAAAGAATATGACATATCCTACACTAGTGGGAGCTAGTGGCTAGTTGGTGCCTGCACACATTTGTCTCTTGTGATTGGATAAATTGATGTGTTCAGCTAGCTGCCAGTAGTGCAATGCTGTTCCTTCAGCACAGGATAACAAGAGAATAAAGCAAATTTGAGAATAGAAGTAAATTGGAAAGTTGTTTAAAATTGTATGTTCTATCCAAATCATGAAAGAATATTTTGGGGTTTCCTGTCCCTTTAAGAGCTAGACCAGTTTTCTCTCTGCACCTGTCTAACCCCTCCTGATTGCAATCTAGTTTTAAACCCCCCTACACAGGTGTTATAAAATGGGCTAGCATATAAGATGACATTTCTTACTGAAAAAGAAATTCAGAGAAGGAAGAAAATACACTGAAATAGCATGACAGTAAAGAGGTGATTTTAATGTCTGCTGTATCTGAATCATGACAGTTTAATGTTAGGTGGGCTATCTCTTTGAGTATCAGTTTAAGACTTAACTATTGAATCAAACACAATTAAAATTTTAAAATCCTTGTCTAAAATATTACACTGTGTGTCCTAATGTCAGCATCAATCTTTACCTTTAATACTAATTTCACATATACATACTTTCAAAGTATAATACACAATGTAACAAATGGCACTTACAAGTTCTGATGAGTGATGATCAATGATACAAGTATCGAGCAATTTGATTTGTTAGTGATAGTTTATAATGTGAATTTGAATCAGATTGGCAGATGTCATAAATCATGTGATTATGCATATTCCAATCAAAAGTGGTTGAAAAATTCACTAGGGTGTGGATAATTTAGGAGTTTGCATCATAATTGGTGCGAAAAGTATTGAGTCAAATATGACGCGAAGTGGAGAGTGGGACTTGTATTACATGGCTTAAACATGGTGATATTCTTATTATTATCAGGTATTTATAATGCCGCCAACAGATTACGCAGCGCTATACAAGTATAGTAAAACATTACAAGGATGCATTACAAACAAACAAGTACAGTATTGGGGTACATTACAGTTGTAGGTGCAATAATGAGTTATACAAAAGGAGAGGAATGCCCTGCCCTTGAGCACAATCAGATTAGATTTTTCACAAAAAATAAATTGGAAGTTAGCTATATTATGTTGTGTATTTATTTCATTTTTATCTGTATATCTATTAGTGTCAAAGATTGGGGCAAAGCTTTGCTACCAAATATGTAGAATAATATTTTCAAAGTTGTAGCAGAATCCATAAGTAGTAATGTATTTTAATTTTCTATACCTATATCTACTAGTGCACCAAATGTGCACGCAATAATATTGTTTGATTTAGAAGGGTATACAAATTTAATAAAGTTTCTAATTTACTATTATTATGTAATATACTTCATTTTCTTGCAGCATCAAACATAAGCTTTCTGTGTTTTCAGACTCCCATTGACTTTTATGGCATCCGCAACCTCAAGGGTAGCGGATTGAAAACTAGATACACTGAGTCGGAATAGACGCGAGCATAAATGTAGAATTTTTGATAACTTCGTGAGAGCTTCAAATAGTGTCAAATAGGAGGGCGAATGAACACAATTCCGCTCGAATACCACGGTTTTCAACTCGCATCGATCTGCGTCGGATTGAGATCGCAGGATCGTATTTTACGTCACAAATTTCAACATTTGCCGATCTTGATGCTTTGTGCTAACTACGGCGGATCAATCTTGCGACAATTACCACACGCGAAATTCCAGGTATTCATTAGTCTGAATTTTGAAATGAGTAGTTTAATTTTATTTTATGACAAATTTCAGTTAGTTAAATTTTCCTCTCCTTTCATCATGTGACAGCCATCAGTCAATAACAAAATGCATATATGAATATACAGTAACTTCTTGCATATGCTTAGAAAGTGCACATTTAAAAAGATTATGCAAATTTTGATAATGGAAGTGAATTGGAAAATAGTTTAAAATTGCACGCTCAATCTGAATCCTGAAAGTTTAATTTTGACTTAAGTATGGTTACATAGCAATTAAAAATGTGAATATGTCCATTATGAGATGGTATTAATACAATAGTGGATATTAATTGTATCCGAAGATGTGCATCTGCCACAAATAATAAGGTTGTAAACTCCATATTCTACTCCTATTAACTGAATAGACTGGTAGATTATAGTTTAATTTCACAGAAAGTTCTGAACAGTGGTGTTTTTGTGGGTTGCTGGGGTTTGCCAAATACCCCCATTGCAGCACCTCAGATCTTAACCCCTAATTGTCAACAGCCAAACATTTACATGGATGTCCTATTGTCTACCAAGACAAAACAAGAGTTGTACATGGGAAAAAAGACACATCTACAACAACATACATATTTTGATCATAAAAATGGTGATTATGATAATAATGAATGATGACAACAAATTATGTATCAACATCTTATGGTAGTCTGTGTAGATTCAAGAGAACTTGCCAAATTCAAAAATATCTCAAATGTGTTTTGAAATACCAAAATATTACTTTTTTATGATGGTTTAGAAATGTTTTAATTCTTTGACAACATTGCCATTACACTGATTATTTGTCCTATAATAAATGCCTCTTGTCCAGCAAATCATGATCTATAGTTCCAAGGCATTTTGCTTTCAATGTTATTCAGAAGAAGGAAAGGTAGCTCGGTGGTCAGACAGAAAAAACAGAATAAGGGCAAGCAACTGGTATATTTCCTACTGTGTTATTATCTGAGGCCTACTAGCCTTGTGACTCCACATAACCTATAAGTTGGTATTGTAATTATAAGATGACTTTCTAAGATGATGCAGCTAACGTACTGTAGACAATTGGCGGCCCCTATTCAAATCTAAAGCACTTGTTGTGCTAAATAACTCATAGGGGTCTATTTAACAAGGGCCAAATGGCCCTGTTCCCCTTGTTTCTGCGCGAGCCTTCAGGCTTGCCGGAAACAGGAGTTAAGAAGCAGCGGTCTTAACACTGTAGCTCCTAAACTCATACGCCGCCTCTTAGACGGCGTATAGCAATCCGCCCAATCATGTATGATCAGGCTGATTGCAGGGGGCGGTATTGCACCAGCAGTTCACAAGCTGGTGCAATGATAAATTGCTGTCGGCATTTATCGATGTGCGGCGGACATGGTTCGCTATAGCGGATCATGTCTGTCCGCACATATATACATAGACCCCATAGTGTTTTAATGTTATTTTGGGCCTTGTTAGTCCTCTGCTCCCTCTGCCCCCTGCTACTGACCTGAAAAAAATGTTAACCTATTTATAATACTCTGTTTCTTGTGACTGAGGGATATTCAAGCTTCAGATCTGGAGCACAAAAGTTAAAATGTCTAACAATGTCCCCAATGACGCATGGATAAAGTACAATGTCCGTCATCAATACCTGTTTTAAGTACACATTATAAGGAATAAGGTTACGTAATGCAGAAAAAGGAGGCCTTGCGAACGTAATCTTTAAAGGGACCTTAAACTGCTAAGTACAACTACAGTAGTATTGGTTACTACTCACCATACTATTGTTTTCCCTCGTTCTCTTATTTTAACTCATTACAGAATCCAGCTGGTAAAGCTCTGCATTTTATACTGGGCGTCGCCATCTTGTAGCGAATTGTTGCATCATGTGACAGAAGCAGTGCACTTTTACAGATATGTGATGTCACTGGCTTTTTGACAGCTGTACATGACCCTTCAGTTTAGCACACATAATAGAGAGTGGAAGTGTTACATTTTTTTGCAGTTTTTTTGTTTAAGATTAGTTTAAAAGTTAAATAACAAATATGAGCTCCCAGATGGCGGCGTCCAGTGTGATGATGCAAAGCTTCAGTAACTGATAATTGTAAGGGGTTAAATAAGAGAACAACTTCAAAAACAGCTGCAAGCACAGGAGGAAAAACAATAGCATTGGAAATATTAACCATCATATAGTGGCGGATAGCAATTATCCTGATCAGATGCGATCGGGATGATTGACACAACCTGCTAGCGGCCGATTGGCCACGAATGTGCAGGGGGCGGCATTGCACAAGCATTTCACACAAAATCCTTGTGCAATGAAAATGTCAACAAGCGTATGCTGTCGGTATTTATCGATGTCGGGCGGACATGATCCGCTACAGTGGATCCTGTTCACCTGACACTTGATAAATTGGCCCCTATATCTGGAAAAGGGACAATGTACTTTAGAACCAACCATTGCTATAATGTTAGCTGGACTATGGCTGCTGTTTTACATGGTATTTTCATTTTGTCAAATATATAGTGTTATGTTAATCTCATCAATAAACATGAACAATAAGCCATAATAAAACAAAGAACTGTTAAAGGGATATTACCATTTTACTTAGGCCTTAATATTTCTATCTGTAATTAAACACGTCTAAGTAAAATATATGAATACAGATACATTTTTAGATGCATTTTAAATTGTCATTTTACTATTACAAATTCATTTTTTGGTCATCCAGGAACACACCCCTTGAAAATAATTTGATTAGACTTATCACATTTGCTGTTGCCAGTTAGGGATATAAATAAGACCCCACATTAATCAATCACTGTGTAGAATGTTAGATAGTAACCCTGGGCACAGTGGGAAAAAAACACAATTTTCAGAGTAAAGTGTGCAAATTAAGTCATGTTATTAAATTATAGTAATACTATATGATTTATCCATATGTTAGCTGTGCCTAGTTGAATAAACTGTAATAGTTTTGTTTTCCTATAAAAATTCCAACAAAAAATGAATTATTTTTTGAAAAATTATTTCTGAAGCCTCAAGTAGGTTTAAAGTATTTGTCAATATACCTTCAAAGATCTACTGAGTAAAATGTAAAATTTTTCTTTCTCAGAGTTCTTCTAGGAGAAAAGAAAAACTGCTTTGATGTGTATCTGGTCCTTCATGCCAATTTACATTCCTTTAGTCTGCACACAGACCTTAGTGACAGATGGAAAACTTCTGGTTAAAGTGTGGGAATACCTGGGAAAAACATATTGTCCTCCTTTCCAATCCATTAGGTATAAGCGTGAACACTATTTATTCAACTCTGGCCTGTTTATTTAGCTTTTATTTCTTAGGCATTACAATCCATTAGAAGTGCAGCCATTTTAACCAGTTGAATCACATTATTTATTTATAGGATAAATCCAGAACATCTGTTTTTCTAGAATTCAGATATAAATATGAAAAAAATAAGAAATAGATTTTTCACAAAGGTTTCAGCAGAATTAAATGGAACCAAAAACATATCCAGGTAGCACAAAAGGAAAATATGGAGACAAATTGATATTCATGGTGACTGTCTAATGTGTTTAAAGGCAGCATTTTCACTTGACTAATATAAATGAATAAAGTGCATTACAGTAAACTTTTTTTTTCACATTTAGTTTTAACTATGCAAAAACTCAGTTTTCTAATAACCCTAATCTTCAAATTGTAAATGCTTGAAAGAGAAGCATTTAGATATATTTATTACTTTTTGTGACCTGGTGATTTGTAAAGCTGTTTAAAATTAAACGGTCATAACAGTGTTAAAATCACATGTTCTACTCTGTTAGAGCAGTGGTTCTCAACCAAAGTGACCTCAAGGCCCGGTAAAGTTTAGCTGGACATGTCCAGGGCCCGGTAGATATTTTTATATATATATATATATATATATATATATATACACTAATGCAAGATAGGGATCCAGCACTCAATATCCAAGAGAGCCTCCGGGGTGCACTTTTAATCAGAATAATATTCACAACAGCAAAGAAGGCACTCTCCGTTATTCTCAAATTAATTTATTTGTTAAGGTAAACATTTTCGGCGTCTCCTCTCTCTGTCCTCAGACCTCAGTGGTCTGAGGACGGGGGAGACCCCGAAAACGTTTACCTTAACAAATATTGAATTTGTGAACAACGGAGAGTGCCTTCTTTGCTGGTGTGAATATATATATATATATATATAATATATATATATATATATATATTATATATATACTGTGTGTATATATATATATATATATATAAAATATATATATATATATATATATATATTTATATATATATATAGTCAGCAGCAAGGATTTGCCCTATCAGTAACTAAGCAGTTCAGTGTGGGTTTAGTGGGTCCCTGGAGTGTGGGGGGTCCTGCCGAGGGTCTGTCGCTGTGAGGGCCATGGAGTGTGAGGTCTGGCCCTGGAGGTTGGGGGCCCTTTCTTCCTGGCTCTGGAGGTTGATGGGCCTGTTGGGATTAGGACAGAGAGGCTACCATGTTCATTTGCATAAATTTGAATACATTTGGGTCAGTGTTTTTTCAGTTTTCCTGGGGCCTTGATTGGTCAGTCTGCCCCTGGTGTGCAGTAGGGTAAGAGTGTGCAGTGGTGGCATGACAGGTCAGGGCCCACCAGCAGGGCTATCACGGCCCGGTACTGGGCCACGGCCCGGCTGTTGAGAAACTAGGTGTTAGAGTATGTCATTTTAAAAGTAGCTACACTGTAATGCTATGTGTTTAACCCTCCCAAAGGGTAATGAGCGGAAACTGCAGCTGATCCAATCAGCAGATCTGCAAATCCATATCTTTGTGTGTTACACTTTCATGCAAATAAATCCAGTGCCAAATATAACCAATCACCGATTCCCGCTGCCATATTTGGCATTTGTTTCACAAACAAATAAACTAATACACATGTCTAGGAAACACTTAGGGCCAGATTACGAGTGGAGCGCTAATAATTGCGTGAGCAATAAGGAGTTTATTATGTGTGTCGCCTGTCGTGTTTACCATTGGTATTACAAGAAAGTAAACGCGATCGATTGAGCGCAATCACGATTTACGCTAGAATGATTACCGCATACTCAGAGCTTTGGTTAACTGCTTTTACGAAACAAAAAAGTATCACAACACATATAAAAAATACATGTACAGTTACACTCATAACAACACCATCTAATAAAAATAATTTTAAAATATTGTACACAAAAGTTATAAAGGCTCAAAGATATGGGATCTCAGGTGTTAGAGAAAAAAAAGTCAGCCAAAGGGCTTCAACATAGAGATACATACACATGTCTAAATATGTATGTGTGTATATATATATATATATATATATATATATATATATATAATTGTATATAGGCATAAATATATATAGGAATATATATTTAAAAATACATAGAACTTTGGAATGCAAAATATTTACAGTAAATACACAGTATAATACTTTATTAAAAATGAATATTGCATAAATATGACTTTACGTGTTTTCATCTACTTAACTCCAAAGGGCTCCAATGCACTTATATATATGTCTACATAAATATATTTGTAAATACATATATACACATATATATATATATATATATATATATATATATACTGTATATATATATATATATATATATATATATATATATATATATATATATATATATACATATACATACTTAGTGATATGTGTATGTATGTATATGTTAAAGCCCTTTGCCTGTCTTTTTTTCTTTTAACACCTGAGACCTCATATCTTTGAGCCCTTTTATTATTTTTGTGTGCAATATTTTTTGTGAATAGTTTTTTATTAGATAGTGTTCTTATGAGTGTAACTATACAGGCATACCTCGATTTATTGCGCCTCACTTTATTGAGCTTTCGCAGATTTTGCTCTTTTTTACAAATTGAAGGTTGTGGCAACCCTGTGTCAAGTCTATTGGTGCCATTTTTCCAACATATATACACACATATACACATGTAAACACATAAACATATATACACACATATACACATGTAAACACATAAACATATATACACACATATACACATGTAAACACATAAACATATATACACACATATACACATGTAAACACATAAACATATATACACACATATACACATGTAAACACATAAACATATATACACACATATACACATGTAAACACATAAACATATATACACACATATACACATGTAAACACATAAACATGTATACACAACTATATATACACACCACCAGCTAAAAAGATTATGAAGAGTCAGATGATAGTTAGCATTTTTCAGCAATAAAGTATTTTTTAAGTAAATTTTTTTTTTAGACATAATGCTATTAGACACTTAACCCTTTCGTGACAGGGCTAAAGTGCCTATATCGGAACAACTGTTCCGATGTAGACAAATTGAAACCACGCGATCGTGCACATGATCGTGAGATTTCAATTATTGGATCGCAACTGGGGGGCGTCCCTAGAACCCTAGGAATGCCCTCCAGACCGCGATCAAATCCTGGAAGCACAGAAGGCTTCAGGACAGCCGTTAGCTATGACGTTCTATTCCGTCATAACGGCTTTAAAGCCAGGTGTAATTATGACGGAACAGAATGGCATAACGGCATTAAAAGGTTAAAAGACCACCGTATAGTGTAAATAACAAATATTTGCAGAGAGGCTGGAGTGTATTCAGTGAAATGTAGAACCCTGACGTTTCTACATACTGCGCAATGATCAGTTGATTTTTGCAGGAGCTCATTTATATCTGTCCCTAAGTTAGATAAACAACATTCAATATACTTTTCTATGGGCTTGTGCAAGGCCTGGAAAATAATGTATATATTTTTTCAACAATATGACAGTTTAACATACTTTTAATATTTAATTTTCATACTAATCATTTATAATGCATTGAGTTATTTCTGACATATAAATAAAACATTCTATTTAAGTGAACTTTAGATTAAAAAGTGCCCATGTGATCAAGAGAGCACCAATACCATTGCAGTAGAAAACAGCTAAGTGATTTAGCGCTGCGGAATCTGTTGGCGCTCTGCAAATAACCGATAATAATATTAATAATAAATGCACCTGAATGAAAGAACTGCATCATTCAGTAGACACTTTCCTTTAAACTGATATTTTGCCAGCAAATTAATGAAGCATGTGAGACATGCAGTCATCGGGGGGGGGGGGGGTAATGACACACAGGGCAGACATGACTTAAGGTCATAAAACCTTTTATCACAATAAATATATTTTCTTCATATTTGGATGTTTACTTAGATGTCTGGCTCATGTTTGGAAGAGCAGTTTTGTTTCTCAGGTTTATATTTAGCAGTGATTTGTTCCAATAAATACCCTGCTCATCTATTGACAGCACACGGGTTCAGACACATTTCTTTCTGACTCAGTACACAGCACACTTCCTGTACAAATGTTTGTAATTATCCTTTTGTTTTAACTTGATCACGTTAGACTCTGTTGAAAAATATAGTTTTAAACCTGACACAATAAAATTACTTTTATAAAATACATACATATTTCCTATGTTTGTATTATGAATCCAAATACAATTCTATTTTATTCTCTATTTAAAACATTATTTTAAATATTTTTTTAATGTAAACTACCTGTAGAAATAGTGGAAGCTAATGTAATTTTGAAAATCGCATTATTTTGGTATGAGCCATGTGTTACACCACTCTAAGTGCAATTTAATATTTTAATACAATCAGGTGCACTGGGTAATGCGCTATACCATAGCTAAATTACTGATAATTCTAGAAAATATAAATAGCTTCCTTGCACTTAAAGATAAGATACACAACAAGGTACACAATAAATACAAGACAGATGGCTTAACTTGAATCCAGCTGATGTGGTTATCTGACCTATTTGTCACCTTAGATCACAATCAGACCTATAAGTGCTTTTTGACTGATATTGATCATATTGTTAATCAATAAAAAAAAAAAAATCCACATTAAAGGTACAGTGTACTGTACATTTGTATCCCTTTTAAATAGTTACCAGTGATCTATTTTACCTGCTTAAGCATATTCTATTTTTTTCTACAAATACCCATTGACCTTTATTTTGACATTTAAAATAGCTGTGTTTGTCTGTTGAAGCTTCCCTCTATATTGAACATTTCAGTGCAGCATTAGTATACTATAGAAAAGTATGGCAGAAGAAATCACACTACCAGGGGGAGATATGATCTCATTTTTAATTGATTGCTCTCTCTAAGGGCTCGATGATATATTATTCTCCAGCTCAAGCCTTCTTTTTCTCGCTGACACTCGCAGGGCTGCCCCGGTGCAATGATCGTAAAAAAAGGGGCAGTCCCTGCGAGTTGCCGAGATGGGCTCCTATTAAAAGTAATGGAGCTCGCTGGATAGGGAAACTTCGCTCCTTAGTGCGAAGTTAGCAGGGAACAGGGGGAGCACTTTAAAATGAAAATCCTGCAGCCAATATAACATTACGCTGCTTTCTGCCTATAGCATCTTACATTCGCCTATATGTTCGTATGCATTTGTTTTTCTATTGGGGTTATAAGTGTTCGTATTGTTTTGACAAAAGCTCGCCACCTTTCAGTTGGCGAGAAAAAACTGTGATATCTGCAGTGCGAAAATCTTTATAGAATTACGCTGGGATTAGTGAGACATTGTCATATACGCCCATGAAACGCCCATTTCAGTCCATTTTACGAAAAAACAACAATTACGCTTTGCATTTTGTATTTATAAATTCAAATTTCTGTGTGATTTTTGCACATTCAGTGTACTACAATTACGATTTACGCTGTGAATATTTAATTTGATTTATTCCTGTGTAAATTAGATACTAATTTTACGTTTTTGTTAACATACGATTTTTGGTGAAGAATTTTGTTACGATTTTTGATGCACCTTAACAATACAATTTTCCCCTACTTATTTTTGTGTGAATGATTCAAATATTTGTTTTGTATAATGTTTAAAATACGAATTTTGTTGTGCACATTTCATATGAAAATGCAGTATACGCCCCTTAGCGAGACACCCTGTTTTCAGGGTAAAAAATGGCTTTAGATCATTCCACAAGGGAAATAGGACTGGCGAGCATTCTTTAATAATCTCGCCAGCCCAGAGAGCTTTCAATCATCGAGCCCTAAGTATTGGTCTTTTTGTATACAGAAAGAAATATGGGCTGTGAGCTCAGCCCATTTGAATAGGTTCCATTTTCAATTCACAAAACAGCTATTATATAAAAAATAAACCTAAAGCAGCAAATTTCCATACATTTTATACCCTGAAGTTGTTCTAACAAGTCGTTAGAAATACATTAACCCCTTAAGGACCACATCACTTTTCCATTTTCTGTCCGTTTGGGACAAGGCTATTATTACATTTTTACGGTGTTTATGTTTAGCTGTAATTTTCCGCTTACTCATTTACTATACCCATAAATATTATATACCGTTTTTTCGCCATTAAATGGACTTTCTAAAGCTACCATTATTTTCATCATATCTTATAATTTACTATAGAAAATTTTATAAAATATGAAAAATTGAAAAAAACACACTTTTTCTAACTTTGACCCCCAAAATCTGTTACACATCTTAAACCACCAAAAAACACAAATGCTAAATAGTTTCTAAATGTTGTCCTGAGTTTAGAAATACCCAATGTTTACATGTTCTTTGCTTTTTTTTCCAAGTTATAGAGCAATAAATACAAGTAGCCCTTTTTCCAAACCACTTTTTTCAAAATTAGCGCTAGTTACATTGGGACACTGATATCTTTCTGGAATCCTGAATATCCCTTGACATGTATATATTTTTTTTATAAGACATCCAAAGTATTGATCTCGGCCCATTTTGGTATATTTCATGCCACCATTTCACAGCCAAATGCGATCAAATAAAAAAAAATTGTTCACTTTGTAAACAATTTCAGTGAGAAACCTAAAGTTTGTGAAAAAATTTGTGAAAAACAACTTGTGCAATTATGGCACAAATGGTTGTAAATGCTTCTCTGGGATCCCCTTGTTCATAAATAGCAGACATGGCTTTGGCATTGCTTTTTGGTATTTAGAAGGCCGCTAAATGCCACTGCGCATCAAACTTGTATTATGCCCAGCAGTGAAGGAGTTAATTAGGGAGCTTGTAGGGAGCTTGTAGGGTTAATTTTAGCTTTAGTGTAATATAGTAGACAACCCAAAATATTGATCTAGGCCCATTTTGGTATATTTCATGCCACCATTTCACCGCCAAATGTGATCAAATAAAAAGAAACTTTCACTTTTTCACAAACTTTAGGTTTCTCACTGAAATTATTTACAAACAGCTTGTGCAATTATGGCACCAATTGTTGTTAATGCTTCTCTGGGATCCCCTTTGTTCAGAAATAGCAGACATATATGGATTTGGCGTTGCTTTTTGGTATTTAGAAGGCCGCTAAATGCCGCTGCGCACCACACATGTATTATGCCCAGCAGTGAAGGGGTTAATTAAGGAGCATGTAGAGAGCTTGCAGGGTTAATTTTAGCTTTAGTGTAGAGATCAAACCCCACCTGACACATCACACCTCCTGATCCCTCCCAAACAGCTCTCTTCCCTCCCCCACCCCACAATTGTCCCCGCCATCTTAAGTACTGGCAGAAAGTCTGCCAGTACTAAAATAAAAGTTTTTTGTGGATTTTTTTATTTTTAAATAATAATTCTGCTCTGTAGGATCCCCCCTTAGCCCCCAACCTCCTTGATCCTCCCCAAACAGCTCTCTAACCCCCCCTCTCTGCCTTATTGTGCACCATATTGGGTACTGGCAGCTGTCTGCCAGTACCCAGTTTGAAATCAAATATGGTTTTTATTCATTTTTTATTTTAAAAATACTATTTTCTGTAGTGTAGCTGCCCCCCTCAACCCCCAACCCCCCACCCTCTCCCAGATTGCTGAAATTTTTAATATTTCCCATCCTCTCTCCCACCAAGTACCGCCTTGTTGTACCTTACAATTTTTCCATAGTGTAGGGTTCCCACTAGTGATGTCGCGAACCTAAAATTTTGCGTTCGCGAACGGCAAACGCGAACTTCCGCAAAAGTTTGCGGACCGGCGAATCGGGCGAACCGCCATAGACTTCAATAGGCAGGCGAATTTTAAAACCCACATGGGTCACTTTCTGGCCACATAAAGTGATGAAAAAGTTGTTTCAAGGGGACTAACACCCTGGACTGTGGTATGCCGGAGGGGGATCCATGGCAAACTCCCATGGAAAATTACATAGTTGATGCAGAGTCTGGTTTTAATCCATAAAGGGCATAAATCACCTAACATTCCTAAATTGTTTGGAATAACGTGCTTTAAAACATCAAGTATGATGTTGTATCATTCAGGTAGTGTAAGGGTTTTTTTTTTTTAAATGTACACTACTGTTTTAGCAGATATGACTTGCACTGGTCTGACACTGTGCCCTGGCAGGACCTGGAACGCACACGTGTGAGGGAAACTGACTGCTATTATTTGACAGTAAAAAAAGGTTGTTTTTTTTTTAAAATGTATATACACTACTGTTTTAGTAGATATGACTTGCACTGGTGTAACACTGTGCCCTGGCAGGACCTGGAGCGCACACGTGTGAGGGAAACTGACTGCTATTATTTCACAATAAAAAAGGTTGTTTTTTTTTTAAAATGTATGTACACTACTGTTTTAGTAAATATGACTTGTACTAGTGTGACACTGTGCCCTGGCAGGACCTGGAGCGCACACGTGTGAGGGAAACTGACTGCTATTATTTCACAATAAAAAAAGTTTTTTTTTTTTAAATGTATGTACACTACTGTTTTAGCAGATATGACTTGCACTGGTGTGACACTGTGCCCTGGCAGGACCTGGAACGCACACGTGTGAAGGAAACTGACTGCTATTATTTTACAGCAAAAAAAAAAAAATTTTTTTTTTTTTTTTAAATGTACACTACTGTTTTAGCAGATATGACTTGCACTGGTGTCACACTGTGCCCTGGCAGGACCTGAAACGAAATAATGGAAAACAGCACACCAATCTTCCTCTTTCAGTGGGGCACGGAGTAACAGACTTGCCAAGATCTCACCAAAGTCATAAATTTCAAGAAAACTCCCAGCCCACCAATTTCTTTAAAAGACCTTTATTCTTTTGTCATGGGTCCCATAGATAATACAACGTTTCAAGCCAGCATTAGGCTCTTAACTATACAGGTGGAGATTTATAGATGATGTGTTTGGCGTATGGGGGGGGGGCGACGTTGGGAGCCTATTAATATTCATAGAGGATTTAAATTGCTCAGTGAAAGGATTGAAATTTAGTATGAATATGAGTGAAGTGGGTATAGAATACTTGGACACTTATGGTATATAAAGAAAAAGGCTTTTTAGAAACTGATATATATACAAAAAAGACTGATAAGAATAATTTGCTACAATATGGCAGCTGCCATCCAGAGAGTGTGTTTAAAGCAATACCCAAGAGCCAGTTCACTAGGGTTAAGAGAATTGTGTCAGACAGCAATAAATGTAAACAAAAGATTAGGGGATATGGCTAACAAATTAAGAAAATACCCTAGGAACTTGATAATGGAACAATTGGCAAATGCAGAAGTTGGTGTTAAACAAAATCAGAAAGAAGGGAATCTAGGTAAGAAAGGAGAGAACAACATAATATTTGTCACCCAACATAATAGGTTCAGTCAAAAAATAACCGGTGTTTTGAAAAGACACTGGCATATAATAAGGGAATGTAATCCACAAGTGGAAGAAATCACAACAGGTGCCATGGTAGCATATAAGAAAAATAAAAGTATCAAGGATTTGATTGTACATAACTGAACTAGGTTCTGCTAAAAGAAAATATTCCAATCAACAATTGGTAGTAAAACAATGGTTGTTATCCGTGCTTGAATTGCAGTCATTGCAGGTTCATGATAAAAGGAAAAAAACTTCTATCATCCAAATAACGGACGGAAGTTTACAATAAACAAATACTTTACATGTAGAACTACTTTTGCTATTTATATGATCAAGTGTCCATGTGGACTTATCTATATAGGCGAGACCTGCAGAGAGGTAAGGGAGAGGATAACAGAACATAAATCAAATATAAGATGTAAAAACACGGAGGCTCCTGTGTCCTCTCACTTCCTCTCTGCAGGTCATAATATTAGTCAACTTAGATTCCTTATCATAGATCAGGTAATGAAACCAAGGAGGGGTGGTGATAGAGAACATCTCCTCAAAATGAGGGAGATGTTCTGGATTCCTAAATTAGATTGCCTGACCCCTAGGGGTCTAAATAAAGACTTTGATTGGAGTCTATTTTGTTGACTTCTAATCAATTATGTTGCATATAGATAGGTCAAATAATAAATATATTATGGGTACAGACATTAATATCTAAGGACAACATTAACTGGTCAAATATTGGCAAATAATTGGATGCTTTTTTTTGAAAAAACAGGCGCTTTTGGGAAGGTATATTTCTTTAAATTTTTCTGTATGATTATGTCTTTGTCTGAATCTATGATAATGAGAATGTATTATGTACATTGATCCCTATCACTGTGGCTTTATAGATATTGGGATTTTATACTCCTCTTTTAAAATTGTATATAGGTTTTATGTGATTTTAAGAATATGTGATGGTGTTTATCCATTCCATGAAGGAACACTGAAAAATTCAGAATAAAAACAGTGGTGTACTATATTTTTCATCCACAAGATGTCACTGTTGCAATAGCAATGGTTGTGTTCCTTATGGAATGGGTTAATTAACATCAGGTGAATGATTAACAGGTGCAGGTATAAGTAACAGAAACCTGTATAGTTAAAGTGTACATGACTAAGAGCCTAATGCTGGCTTGAAACGTATTATCTATAGGACCTGAAACGCACACGTGTGAAGGAAACTGACTGCTATTATTTCAAATTTAAAAAAGGTTTTTTTTTTTTTTTTAAATGTACACTACTGTTTTAGCAGATATGACTTGCACTGGTGTCACACTGTGCCCTGGCAGGACCTCAAACGCACACGTGTGAAGGAAAATGACTGCTATTATTTCAAATTAAAAAAAAGTTTTTTTTTTTTTAAATGTACGCTACTGTTACACCAGATATGAGTGGTGGCACTGGGCAAGTGGGCACAGTATACGCTGTGAGCCTGAGCTGGCAGGCAGGCTGCAATTAGATTACACAGGGGGAAAAAAAGAAAACAAAGCAGACTGATGTTCTAGCCCTAAAAAGGGCTTTTTGGGGTGCTGTCCTTACAGCAGAGATCAGATGAGTCCTTCAGGACTGTAGTGAACACTGAATACACTAGCCTAGCTATCGATTTCCCTATTAAATCAGCAGCAGCTACACTGTCCCTCCTCTCACTAAGAATGCAGGCTCCGAATGAATCTAAAATGGATGCTGTCCAGGAGGTGAGAGGGTCTGGGAGGGAGTGTCTGCTGCTGATTGGCTGGAATGTGTCTTGTGACTGTGAGCTACAGGGTCAAAGTTTACTCAATGTTGACGAATAGGGGGCGGATAGAACATCACATATGTTCGCCATTCGCTGCGAACGTGAACATGCTATGTTCACTGCGAACTATTCGCGGCAGAACTGTTCGCAACATCACTAGTTCCCGCACGCGCACCCACACCCGTGCACCTGTGCACGCACCCGCACACGCACCCGGACTCGATCCTGCCCCCCTCCCCCACCGATGGCCGCCCACCCGCCTCCCTGGATCAGCTCCCACCCACCAATGAACATGACCATCGATGGCCAATGCAGAGAGGGCCACAGGGTGGCTCTCTCTGCATCGGACAGCTAAAAAGTGTTATAGCAGGATGCCTCATTATCGAGGCATCACTGTTATAACATGAAAGTATTTGGAAGCAATCAGGATCGCTTCCACCACTTTCAAAGACCAACGACGTACGGGGTACATCCTTGCTCGTTAACTGCATTTTTTTGCAGGACGTACCCCATACGTCATTGGTCGTTAAGGGGTTAAAGGAATAGGAAAGTCAAAATTAAACTTGCATGATTAAGATAGAGCACGTCAGTTTAAGACATTTTTAAATTCACTTCTATTTTCAAATGTGCTTCGTTCTCTTAGTATCCCTTGTTAAAAAATAAATACGCACATATCATACACTAGTGGGAGCTGTTGCTAATTGGTGCCTGCACACATTTGTCTCTTGTGATTGGCTTAATAGATATTTTCAGCTTCCTGTCAGTAGTGCAAAGCTGTCCCTTCAGCAATGGATAACAAGTAGACATGTGCGTTTGAATTCGGAACGAATCGAAATTCGGACGAATTTGTTAAATTCGGAGATTCGGATCGATTCGAATTTCCGAATTACGGTAGTACCGAATCTACCGAATAAATCCGAATTAGTTTGGAATTATTTGTTACATTCGGATGGCCATGGACTACACTAGTATTGTACAGTATATTAGGTTATATCACTCTGCTATGGGTTACACCTAATATACAGTACATAATACTAGTCTAATACACAGCACATCCCACCTAGGGATGGGCGAATGTGTAAATTTTCGAATTTCGAATGTAGAAGAATGTTATTACCGAAATTCGAATTCTAAATCCGAATGTCGATAAGAACGAATATTCTTAAAAATTCAAAAATCAAATGTTATTTACAGTTTTCGAATGTCACTTTCGAATTCGAATGTTTATAATTATATCGAATGTCCACATTCGAAATTTCGAATTTAACATTCTATTTAACAAATACTATTCAGAAGTTCAATAGTTCATGTGGTAGGGCGGGAATCTAGTAAATTGATACATAATAGATACAAATATATCATTTTGAATGTTTCCATATAGAATATTGCATAATTCGAATATTACATTTAAAGAAAGCATTAGAAATACTATTACAAACATATAAATTCGAATTTTTCAAATTTGAATATAAATTTGATTTTTTCGAATTCGAATATTGCATAATTCGAATATTACATTTAAAGAAAAAGCATTAGAAATACTATTACAATCTAAATTCGAATTTTTCGAATTCGAATACACGTATTGCATAATTCAAATATTACATTTAAAGAAAAAGCATTAGAAATACTATTACAATCTAAATTTGAATTTTTCGAATTCGAATATTGCATAATTCGAATATTACATTTAAAGAAAAAGCATTAGAAATACTATTACAATCTAAATTCGAATTTTTCAAAAATAATATTTTCGAATGTAATCGTAAAATTCAAAACCGAACATTCGAAAATCGAATGTTAGAATGTTATGTAAACATTTGAAATTCGATTCGAATGAACAAACGTGTTAAAATTCGTGCCGTTTTTCGAATGTTGTGAAACATTTGCCCATCCCTAATCCCACCTAACACATACCGAAATTCCAAATCGAACCGAACGGAATCCAGCCGAATTTACTTGAATTCGAAACAAATTATTTCAAATTTTTCCGAATTCGAATCGATCAGAACCGAAATTCGAAAACATCCGAATCGATCCGAAACAAATTTTTCGGCCATGCACAAGTCTAATAACAAGAGAATTAAGAAAATTTGATAATAGAATTAAAATAGAAAGTTGTTCAAAATTGTATGTTCTATCTGAATCATAAAAGAAAATTTTGGGGTTTACTATCTCTTTAAGGGGATTTTGCATTAAACTTATTAACCCCTAATCTGCCGCCCCCGACATCGCCGACACCTACATTATAATTATTAACCCCTAATCTGCCGCTCCGGACACCGCCGCCACCTACATTATACTTATGAACCCCTAATCTGCTGCCCCCAACATCGCCGAACCCTACATTATATTTATTAACCCCTACTCTGCTGCCTCCAATGTCGCCGCCACCTACCTTCACTTATTAACCCCTAATCTGCCACCCCCAACATCGCCGCCACTATAATAAACATATTAACCCCTAAACCGCCGCACTCACGCCTCACAAACATTAGTTAAATACTATTAACCCCTAATCTGCCTGCCCTAACATCCCCGCCACCTACCTACATTTATTAACCCCTAATCTGCCGCCCCCAACGTCGCCGCCACTATACTAAATGTATTAACCCCTAAACCTAAGTCTAACCCTAACCCTAACAACACCTAACTTAAATATAATTAAAAGAAATCTAAATAAAAATTTCTATCATTAACTAAATAATTCCTATTTAAAACTAAATACTTACCTATACAATAAACCCTACGCTAGCTACAATATAACTAATATTTACATTGTAGCTAGCTTAGGATTTATTTTTATTTTACAGGCAAGTTTGTATTTATTTATTTATTTATTTTTATAAAATTTTTATTGAAGTTTCAAAAAGCAAAAAGAATACATAATACAACATTTGCCCATTCATAAGAATAACAGAGTACAACACCTAGTATTGTGACATACATTTTATCTATGTGGCTAGTCGAGAAGTTACTGTTCTAGGTATCAAGCTGAGCCATAAATTTAAGGGCTCACAGAGATAAGCATGACCATAAAAATATGAAAAGGTCAGCCTTTACAAGTAGTAACCTATGTTGCATCTAGAGAGGTGTCAGGAGTAAGCTTGGGCGGACTGAGATGAAACTTCATTTTATATTTTGGCAATTGAGATTTGATCTCCACACCACTAAACATGGATAAAGTGGGAATTTCTGCGGTGATGTGGGGAGTTAGCATTTAGAATGACCTCAAGTAGGCCGTGGAGAACCAGAAAGAAGAGGGATTACAGTGGGCAAAAGCCACTCAAATTGTGGAGGGGAGGGGGAGGGAAAAGCGAGGGGGAACGGAGCCAACCTTAATAGGGCTGCAGTATGGGCTAATTTATAGGACTATGTAGGCCACAGATGTACAGGGCCATAACTAAAATAGGGAACTATGCGAGAAATTCTTATGTGCTATGTGTATCTATGGGGCAAGGGTATGTATATCAGTGCGAGCTGGGGTGGAGAGAGGTCAGAACATTCTAATTTCAGGCCTCTTCGGGAACTTGAAGGGGGAGGATAATTAAATTATAATTGTAAATATTTCTGGAGGAGGGGATGGTGGTTGCGTAAAAAGAGTGCGTGGTTAATATTGAGCTAAGAGTATATACATATAGGGATTACTTATAGAAAAACAGGAGGTGGCTAAGAACAATAATACAATAAAAACAAGGAATAAAAAGAGAAGCCACTAGTGGCATAAATGCAGATAACCATGATAATGTAACCCCCTTTGAGCAGTATATACATAATAGCAGCTGAAACATTGAACAAAGCTTGATATGTGGCTGCGTAGGATAGGGGGGGGGGGTGAAGGAAGTGTCAGCTGCATTTAATATAGCTAAGAAATCAATGTTGCGGGTGTAAAGAGGGAGGGGAATTTGAACTAGGAGGACAACATTAGTTTAATAGTTATCTGAGTGGTGCCAGTCCCCTTACTAAGGGCAATTTGTGCTATACAGAATTCCCCTAAGCAAAATCCCCAATGAACCAATATCTTTTACCATAAAAAGTTTGCAAGATGAGTCTAAAGGTTGACCTGCTATGCTTCCTACCCCACTCTAATAAACAAATGTGCATTCATAACATATACTTGAAATTCTGGGCAATATGTACATATGGCTGTATCTCCCGGTAGTTCAAATAATCCATAGTAATAAAGGGATAACAGTAAAAGCGTGTCTAGTATAAACAGCCTATGCTGATACACGTGGGTTAAATACCTGAATACTGAAACATATAAAATAGGGCACCCTGTCTTGCAGAACCCAAACGTAACATTTGATTATTACAAAACCAAGGCAGCGTAACATAATTAAATGAAATACCAATACATATGGAGGTAAGTAACAAGTCCAGACAAGGGTAGTCCCCGAGTTTAGCAGAAACAGCTCTCCTGTAGAAGTGTATTATTTAGCCGATACCACTTCTCAAGGCTAGCTTGCCATGTCTATCAGTTTGCTTTTTGCGTGTTAGGTGCTCTATCATAGACGCATCTTGTGGACTGCTGAGCTGTATCGTGGGCCATAGGTAAGACCCCCTTCCGTAGTCCAGGCATCGGTCTTTCTGAGCAATATGAAACCTCCTCGTAGGGGGGGAAGGATGCGTGGCAGTAAAGGACAAGAGATCCGATGGACCATCTCCAGAGCGACAAAGCAGAGGCATATCTACCTCAGCTCCCGCCTCGACTGGCCGCCTCAAGACAGGAGCCGGGTAAGTGGCGGTGGATTCGGAAGTGGCGTCAAATTGTTGAGGTAATGTGGAGAGGTCCCGTCTGGTCTCAGCCGCCAACTTGACCTGTTGGAGAGGGTAAGTAACCGGGGGGGGGGGCGAGGTATTAAAATCCCCCTCCGGAGTGTCAGAAGAAGCTTCTCAGCTGAGAGATAAACTCTGGGAGAGGATGTTAAACTGAATGACCATGGGGTGTCCTAACCTCTCTAGAGCCTGTAAGATTAGCGAATCCATTCTCTCGGAACAGAGTGGGGCCAGGTCTGTCCATTAAGGGTAAGCCGTAGCAGAGAGGTCAGGAGTAAAGGCTTTCGGATTGGAAGGTTGAAGATTCCGGTAGGAAGGTGACTGGATTTTCTTTGTTGGAGCGGTCTCTATATCTTTACCTCTGTTGTCTCTACAAATATCTTCTTGCTTCTCCGTTCGTAGTTAGTTCTTGCCACATTCAACTACGATCCGTTCTCTTAAGGTACTGAGCACCACGCGGCCCGCAAGATGGCCGCCCCTTAGCTGGGTTATATGTAGGTTATGGCCGATAAAGGAAAGCTCCGTGCATGTAAGTTTAGATCTACTCTTCACTACCGGGTCTTGTAGCACTGGTCTCCAAAGCATTAATGAGATGTTTTAGGGATTCTCGGGCAACTTTGAGCGGTCTAGTTAACAGTTAAAGATAATATGTGAGCAGAGCTCCTTCAAAGTGCGACCGCTCTGATGCCTAGCTGGCTCCGCCCCCCATTTGTATTTATTTTAACTAGGTAGAATAGTTATTAAATAGTTATTAACTATTAAATAACTACCTAGCTAAAATAAATACAAAGTTACCTGTAAAATTAAACCTAACCTAAGTTACAATTACACCTAACACTACACTATAATTAAATTATTTCCCTAAATTAAATACAATTAAATAAAATTATCTAAAGTACAAAAAAAACAAACACTAAATTACAGAAAATAATAAACAAATTACAAGATTTTTAAACTAATTACACCAAATCTAATCCCCCTAACAAAATAAAAAAGCTCCCCCAAAATAAAAAAAAGCCCTACCCTACACTAAATTACAAATAGCCATTAAAAGGGCCTTTTGCGAGGCATTGCCCCAAAGTAATCAGCTATTTTACCTGTAAAAAAAAATTACAAATCCCCCCCAAAATTAAAATCCACCACCCACACAACCAACCCTACTCTAAAACAAACCCAATACCCCCTTAAAAAAAACTAACACTAACCCCTTGAAGATCACCTTACCGGGAGAAGTCTTCATCCAACCAGGCCGAAATCCTCAACGAAGCCAGGAGAAGTCTTTATTCAAGCCATGCGAAGTGGTCCTCCAGATGGACAGAAGTCTTAATCCAAACGGCATCTTCTATCTTCATCCATCCGGCACGGAGCGGGTCCATCTTCAAGACATCCGATGCGGAGCATCCTCTTCATCCGACGGCTAAGACTGAATGAAGGTTCCTTTAAATTACGTCATCCAAGATGACGTCCCTTCAATTCCGATTGGCTGATAAAATTCAATCAGCCAATCGGAATTAAGGTAGAAAAAATCCTATTGGTTGATGCAATCAGCCAATAGGATTAAGCTGGCATTCTATTGGCTGTTCCAATCAGTCAATAGAATGGGAGCTCAATCTTATTGGCTGATTGCATCAGCCAATAGGATTTTTTCTACCTTAATTCCGATTGGCTGATAGAATTCTATCAGCCAGTCGGAATTGAAGGGACTCCATCTTGGATGACGTCATTTAAAGGAACCTTCATTCAGTCTTAGCCGTCGGATGAAAATGATGCTCCGCGTCGGATGTCTTGAAGATGGACCCGCTCCGCAAGTTGAAAGTAAAATGCTTGCTCTCATCAGAAACCCGATGAACACTAACTTCAAGACTTCTGATATTGCGACTGGGCTAGTTTTTTCTCCCCTTAGACTTCAATGGAAAGCGTGCTAACCCCACAGGAGTTATTAGTATTTTACATTCCAATGTTCTTCACGTGCAGGATTTTTTTTAAAAAAAATATATATATCTGTATATACGTATATATATATATATATATATATATATATAATCCTATATATATATATAAATATAGTAAAACAAACGGTTAGCGTCAGCACTTTTTAGTAAAAGTATCCATACTTTTACTAAAAAGTACTGACGCTAACCGTTGGTTCTACTATATTTATATATGTGAGGTTGGCAGGCCTCACCTAGAGTACGTGCACTATCCAAGAAGTGAATAATATGCTGAGATAACAGTACAAAGAAAGGTGCTGGACTTACCTATTGGATTTATATATATATATATATATATATATATATAGGTATAGATATATATTTTACAATAACATTATCATATATACAGTATATATATACATTGAAAATAACAAAGGAATGTGAAATATGTGCAAGGGTTTTGCGCTTTTGGTCTAGCGTGGTATTGGGTTAGCGCCATGAAAAATTTGTTATCTTAAGGTGTTATTAAAATATGATAAAAATAATAATTAATCATTATTATAGATACTATAAAATATACGTATACATTCTATGAATATTTTATTACATCTATAGTAATTATTTACATTAATCATATTTCTCAATATTTTATATTTAATAAATACATAATGTACCTTAAGATAATGCACTCCTGTCAAGTTTGCGCACATAAGTACACTAATACATAACTGAACTATTGTTTTTTAATTAATAATTTTTTAGCGTGGCAGGGTGGCACAGGAAAAAAGGTTCAATCTGTTTAACACTTTATCAGGGTTTGAACACATACAGCAGGCATAACAGAAAGTAAACTCATAGGGCTAGATAACAAATTAAGTGCTAAATTATTGTAATAATTAGTGCAGTTATTAACCAGCAATTTCAAGTGGCTGGTTATTGCTACCGCAAGCTTGCGGTAGCAATTAGCGCTTATAAAATTACCAGAGATCAGGTTTCTGGTTATTTTTTGATAAATCCATACCTCCCAACATTTCAAAATTCAAAAGAGGGACCCCCCCAGGCAAAAATTTGAAATGTGGTGGGCAGGAGCAGGGGCGGGGCTTAAAAAAATCATAAGACCAAAATAATATAAATACAATTCTAAATAAAGTAATATCTTTTAATATTTTTAGGCAGAAAATCAAACACAAGCTCAAATCACTGGTATAGCTATGTGAGCTCTGTATTTAATTAACCTTTGCAGAGACAGTGCTAAATATTTTTTATCTTAATTGAACATTTAATAATAGATTCTTTAAAACTACAATCTGCATGCCCCATTAATATTCTAGATTCTGGCCTTAAAGTTAGCAAAAATGCACAGTAATACACTACATAGCATACACTTACACATACACACACACTACATAGCATACATATATACATGCAGATACACACACATACACTACATAGTATACACTTATACATGCAGATACACACACACTACATAGCATACACTAACATATGCACATACACACACTACATAGCATACACTTATACATACAGATACACACACACTACATAGCATACACTTACACATGCAGATACACACACTACATAGCATACACTTACATATGCACATACACACATACTACATAGCATACACTTACACATGCACATACACACACTACATAGCATACACTTACATATGCACATACACACACTGCATAGCATACACTTATACATACAGATACACACACACTACATAGCATACACTTACACATGCAGATACACACACTACATAGCATAGACTTACATATGCACATACACACACACTACATAGCATACACTTACACATGCAGAAACACACACACTACATAGCATACACTTACACATACACATACACACACAACATAGCATACACTTATACAGGCAGATACACACACACTACATAGCATACACTTACATATGCACACACACACACTACATAGCATACACTTACACATGCACATACACACACTACATAGCATACACTTACAAATGCACATACACACACACTACATAGCATACACTTACACATGCAGATACACACACACTACATAGCATACACTTACACATGCAGATACACACACACTACATAGCATACACTTACACATGCACAGACACACACACTACATAGCATACACTTACACATGCAGATACACACACACTACATAGCATACACTTACACATGCACATACACACACACACACTACATAGCATACACTTATACAGGCAGATACACACACACTACATAGCATACATTTATACAGGCAGATACACACACACTACATAGCATACACTTATACATTCAGATACTCACACACTACATAGCATACACTTATACAGGCAGATACACAAACACTACATAGCATACATGTATACATGCAGATACACTCACACTACATAGCATACACTTACACATGCAGATACACACACACTACATTGCATACACTTACACATGCAGATACATACACACTACATATCATACACTTACACATGCAGACACACACTACATAGCATACACTTACACATGCACATGCACACACACTACATAGCATACACGTATACATGTAGACACACACACACTACATAGCTTATACGTATACATGCAGATACACACACACCACATATCATACACTTATACAGGCAGATACACACACACTACATAGCATACACATATACATGCAGATACACACACACTACATAGCTTACACGTATACATGCAGATACACACACACTACATAGTATACACTTACACATGCAGATACACACACTAAATAGTATACACTTATACATGCAGATACACACACACTTATACATGCAGATACACACACACACTACACAGCTTACACTTATACATGCAGATAAACACACACATACACACTTACAGATACAGATAGACACACACTTCATCATATATGGGTATCTGTAACTCATTGTATAGGGTCCTGGGGTTGGCAAGCACATTAGATGGCAGTCTGAGGCTGCCACTGTTTGTTACCCTGGTGTTAGCACTGCTCATCATATAAAACTGAAGGCATGCTTATATTATCACCAGGGGTTAGATGTCATCATTACCAGAGGTAGATTAGAGAGGTCACCATTACCTGAGGTCAGAGGGTATACAGCCTTCCTACTCCTGCTTAACCCACACACCATTCATTTTCCACAAAGAATCTAACAGGTATATAACCCTGGGAGAGAAAAGCCAGCTGCTTCTTTTTTTTTAAAAATGCATGGGGCAATGCGGGACAGATGGCTAGCAACCCGGGACAGCGTGACAGACCCCTAAAATCGGGACTGTCCCGCGAAAATCAGGACAGTTGGGGGGGTATGTAAATCTGCCCCAAATGCCCTCAATATACTGTCTAGTCTAGTGTAGTTTATTAAAAAAATAAAGATGGCAGCACTAGGCAGTATTTTGGCGTTAAAGTTGGTGTGAGTGGAAAAAAATGTCAGGGAAAAGTGCCTTTACATTGTGGTCAATGGGAACTGTGTGTTCCCAGTAAATTTTTATGTATATGCTTACAGGGCCGGACTGGGACCAAAAATAGGCCCGGGCATTTTAAGGCAAAGCAGCTTACCCCCCTAACCCCCACACCGTTTGATATTTAACCATATACCATTTAAAGGGACAGTCCACTCCAGAATTGTTATTGTTTAAAAAGATAGATGATCCCTCTTCATAAACCATTCCCCAGTTTTGCATAATCAACACGGTTATATTAATACAATTGTTACCTCTGTGATTACCTTGTATCTAAGCCTCTGCAGACTGCCCCATTATTTCAGTTCTTTTGACAGACTTGTATTTTAGCCAGTTAGTGCTGACTCATCAATAACTCAACGGGAGTGAGCACAATGTTTTATTTATATATATATATATATATATATATGACACACATGAACTAACACACTCTAGCAGTGAAAAACTGTCAAATGCATTCAGGTAAGAGGCAGTCTTCAAGGAATTAGGAATTAGCATATGAGCCTACCTAGGTTTAGATTTCAACTAAGAATACCAAGAGAACAAAGCTATTTAAAAAGGCCATCTTGTAATGATTCACAGATCTTTATCTTGGGAGGTATGCAACAGACTCATAAATATGATCAGTAGTGACACAGCTACTCATTAGTGACACTGGGCTCTATTGTGCATGCCAAACTTTGCAGAAGCACGTTTAAAACAAAAAAGATTGGGAAATCTTTGTAATTAAATAAACAAACAACAAAGCAATTGTCATGAGATGCAGGACATATGCAGGACACAGCAATGATGGTACAACTCTATTTTATTACAGAGCATAGCAATACACATCCAGACAGGTTGATTGTACTAAACTAACTGCGACACAGACACCGGACCTAAGCCCCGCCCACAAGCTAGTGACATCACATCCTGCTCTCATCACATCTTCCCCTTTTTCAAAGGCAAAGCATACATTCGCATATATTAAATAACAAGGTACACCAACAGGGTATACAACAACATTTTGTTTTTGAACATTATAAAAACAGATAGATTAGAAAACATGAACAAATAAATTACATCCTGACTTGGACATTGGGGTAGACTACCCTAGTCCACAGTGACCATGGGATTATTCTGCCCATACTTCCGGTCACTAGCTAAAGTCAGTCCCTGTATCGGGCCGGAAGTTTCACCACTCTTCCGCTTGATGTAACTTTGCATGAACTGTCCTCTGATACAGAAGATGGTGAACAAGAGTCTGCTGGAGGCAAAGATATATCCCCGCTATGCTCTTGCTGAGGGGAAGGCACCTCTCTTAGAACAGGGGATCCCACCGGCGGTGGTACTGAGGTATCCGGTTCCAGACTCTCAGGTACAGGCTGAAGATGTCTTCGGTTACGGCGTGTAACCGTCCCTCCCTCTGTAAGGACTGTGTAAGACCTTGGTTCTGGAGAGCGGCCCACTACCGTAGCAGGCGTCTTCCATTTCTTCTCATCATCCAGTTTAATTCTGACACTTTGGCCCGCTTTCAGTTCCTGTAAAGGCCTGACAGAATGTCTCCTGTCGTAGAAGAAACGATAACCCTTTTTGGCCTCTTCATCCCTCCTAAGGACTTCGTCCCGAGGAACAGGGCCAGGCGGCTTGAAGACACCCACTGAGGGTAAAGTGGTGCGAATCTGGCATCCTAGCATCAGCTGTGCCGGGCTAAACCCGGTGGCTTGAATGGGCGTCGCCCTGTATGACAAGAGGGCTAGGTACGGTTCAGATTGCTTTAGAATGAATTTTGTTGTTTGAACTGCCCTTTCAGCCATTCCGTTGGCCTGCGGATAATGTGGACTTGACGTGGAATGTACAAAATCATATTCCCTGCTGAAAGCACTGAACTCTGTAGAAGCGAACTGCATGCCATTATCACTCACCAGCTCCATTGGAATGCCCCAGCGGGCGAACAGGCTCTTCAGGCGAATGATAACGGCCTGACTTGTGATATCATTCAGGGGTGCTATTTCCAAATACCTGGAATAGTAGTCGATAACAACAAGAAACTTTTTCCCGTGCAGTTCGCACAAATCAGCAGCTATTTTCTGCCACGGCCCCGCAGGCAGCGGAGTAGACATTAAGGGCTCCCTTCTCTGAGTAGGCCGGCGTTCCCGGCAAAAGGCACATTTAGACACGTGATTTGCAATGTCGGAGCTGATCCCAGGCCACCACACAGCTGTAGCTGCTCTTTCTCTGCACTTTGTAATGCCTAAGTGGCCATCGTGAATCCTGTTTAACATCTCCTTCCTCATGCTGACAGGAATTACAATACGGTCTTGGAACAGCACCAACCCCTCCAGCTCCGTGAGCTGCGACCTCTCTGGCTGGTAAGCATTTAAAGACATCCAGGCTGCCCGGCTCTCGGGCCAGCCATCTCTTATGTACCTTATAACTTCTTGCAGATCTGTGTCCAAATATGTCTCTTTCTTTATCTCTTCCAGTTTCCTTGAAGAAATGGACTTAGAGGCCAGAACTGAATCAACATACACTTTTACATCCGACTCTGTGGAGGATTCTTCAGCAGCAGCCAGCGGGAGCCTGGACAGTGTATCTGCCACAACCAGCTGCTTCCCCGGCACATGCACTGCCTGAACATTGAACCTGAGTAGTCTCATTAAAAGTCTCTGGCATCTCAAGGGTGTTTTGTCGATGTCATAAGAATTGATAAGAGGGACTAGCGGTTTGTGGTCAGTTTCCAGACTAAATTTCTCCAAACCCACTAGATAACGCTGAAAGCGCTCACAGGCCCAAACTGCAGCCAGGCACTCTTTCTCAATTTGAGCGTATTTTGACTCTGCAGCCGTCAGTGTGCGGGAACAGTAGGCGATGGGCTGTAGTTTGTTGTCATTCAGCTGCAGGAGTGCAGCCCCCAACCCATAACTGCTTGCATCAGCACTAACCACAGTCTTTTTTGAAGGGTCGTAGAACCCCAGCACTGGGGCAGACCCCAGCAGGGACTTAGCATGCAGGAACGCTTTTTCTTGTGAGGGTCCCCAGACCCAGGCAACATCTTTCTTAAGCAACTCTGTGATAGGGTGCAAAACTGTAGATAAATCTGGAAGAAACTTGCCCACGTAATTTACAAGGCCCAATATCTGTCTCAGCTCATGTACATCAGAAGGGCTTTTCATCTGTTCGATAGCCCGAATTTTCTCGGGGTCCGGCTTGATGCCATCCCCGTTGATGATATGCCCAAAGTAGCATAATTCAGTTTTCCTAAAATGACATTTTTCTTTATTCAGCTTCAGCCCAGACTCTTTGATAGCCTGCAGCACACAACTCAAACGCTGATCATGCTCCTCCACTGTAGACCCATACACTAGAATGTCGTCCATGACGACTGCTGTGCCCACGTGGCCACTCAGGAGAGAACTCATTTCCCTTTGAAAGATCTCAGGAGCGGAGGATATCCCAAAGGGAAGTCTGCAGAAGCAGAACCGACCTACCGGAGTGATAAAGGTAGTCAGTTTGCGGCACTTTGGATCCAGGGGGATCTGCCAAAAGCCGCTAGAAGCGTCTAATGTGGAAAAGAACTTCGCCCCAGCCAACTTCGGGGCTATATCTTCCAACGTCGGCAGCACAAATCTCTCCCTCTTCACTGCCTCATTCAACCTTTTCAGGTCCACACAGATGCGCACCTTCCCATTTTTCTTTGCAACTGGAACAATGGGGGCACACCAATCAGTTGCTTCAACAACCTCTTCAATAACCCCCATAGACTTCATGCGCATGAGCTCTTTCTCCACTTGAGGCATGAGCGGGAACGGAATTCTACGAGGAGTAGAAATACTGTATGGGACTGCATCACTTTTAAGTGCTATACGGACAGGTTTGCAGTTCAGTAGGCCCAACTCGCCAAACATATCTTCAGAGACCTCATTCACTCTGGCCACGAGGCCCAAATCACAGGCTGCTTTTCTGCTCAATAAACTGTTAACACACTGACCTCGGATCACATGCACCCACATGGTGAACTTTCTCTGTTTGTACTCACAGCTGGCGAGAAATTTCCCCACACAATCAATGCGGCCACCAGGACTATGGACGTTTGTCGTAACCTTCGCCAGCTGGGGCTGTCGAGGCAGTTTCATAAATTCAGCAAAAGACATTACAGTGATATCAGCTCCTGTGTCAATCTTAAAATCAACATTGGCTCCCATTACAGTAAAAGTAACTTTCCAATCTTCCTCTGAGCTTGTCCGTTCCACAACAGACCCCACAAAAGACACTTCCTGACCCTCCTGGTCACTGTCCACCTGCATCTCCTTAATGTATTCAGTTTTACACACCACTTCAAAATGGCCTATTCTGTTACATTTTCTGCATCTTTTATCTCTGGCCGGGCATATGGCACTCTGATCATGAGCCCGGTAGCACCGTGTGCATCGGCCATGTTGCGCCCATCCACTTCTAGGCCTTTCCAGTACTTTTGATCTACCGCTCACACTGTGCCTTTCACTAGTAATTTTTCTAGACTGTTGCACTTCATCCACAATACTCTCAGACCTCAGATCAGCACTTTGCTTTTTCACCAGTTCACTCTGGCGGGCCATCCTAATAGCCCCTTCTAACGTTAAATCAGGCTCTAACTGCAGCTTCAGAGAGACTTCAGCATCTGCAATTCCAATAACTATTCTGTCTCTGATTTGCTCTTCTTTAGCAACACCAAACTCACAGAATTCAGCTAATTCATACAGGCTGCGCACAAATGACTCCACAGATTCTCCCACACGCTGATTACGTTTGTGAAAACAAGCTCTCTCATGAATCACATTTCTTTTGGGCACAAAGTGGGCACTGAGTTTATCCATAACTATATCAAAGTTAACTTCTTCCCCTTCTTGAAAAGTAAAAGCATTGAACACTGGCTCTACATCTTTCCCCATGGAGTATAAAAGAGAATTAACTTGTACTTCACCACTCTCCTTGTTCAGTTTGGATGCAATCCTGAAGCGCTGAAACCGCTGACGCCATGTGGGCCAAGCTGCAGGCTGAGAAAAGTCAAAAGGCTCAGGTGGGGTAAACTTTGACATTGCAATCGATCAGGAACAGAAGCGCAGTCCAGAACTTCTGACACCATGTCATGAGATGCAGGACATATGCAGGACACAGCAATGATGGTACAACTCTATTTTATTACAGAGCATAGCAATACACATCCAGACAGGTTGATTGTACTAAACTAACTGCGACACAGACACCGGACCTAAGCCCCGCCCACAAGCTAGTGACATCACATCCTGCTCTCATCACAGCAATCACACCTGACATATATATATGGGCCAACATTTATAAATGATTAATGCTACTGAAGGCATAGATAAATACTGTATGTAAAGAGCCAAGAATAGCAAAGTACTAGAACATACTACTAGTTAAGATCAAGCCACACACACACAAACTAATATACAAAACACATAGATAATTCCACACCTTGTCACATAGAGCATAGTTATTTTATTTATATATATATATATATATATTCTTCATACATAAGCCAACATACACAACAAATGGGCAGATACGCATATATGAATATTTATACGGACCACCATTGCTGGCTATGCGAGATAAATAGATAGATAGATAGATAGATAGATAGATAGGAGGCAGACAGACAGAAATAGATATCACCACATGGGAGTCAATATATATATAGCCTAAAGCCATGTACTAATATAACATGCCAAATACATGAATTAATATACGCAGCCCATGACCATATAATTATACATCACTTCACATACATGAGCCAATACATACAGCCTATGGCCCGATAACATAATAGGCCAAATATATGAATTATTCACAGCCCATTAACATATGATTACAGTATATCTATATCAGGGATAGGCACAGACAAAGGCTGTCACAAACATTTTCCAAAGTACAGACCTTAGTGAAGGACACCAAGGTACATTTGAAATTAAAAACATTATTTTATAGTGCTTGGTGTTATTATACTGATGCATATACCACTGATCTTATAACCAGCCCTCCTCTGGCAATGCCCAGTGTCACTACTGTGTATTTGTATAGTGCTTGGTATTATTATACTGATGTAGATAGTGATACCATTGATCATATAACCAGCCCTCTTCTGGCTATACCCATGTGCCAGTGCCACTACTGTGTCATTATATAGCACTGGGTGTTATTATACTGATGCAGATACCACTGATTCTATAACCAGCCCTCCTCTGGGTATACCCATGTGCCAGTGCCACTACTGTGTCATTATATAGTGCTGGGTGTTATTATACTGATGCAGATACCACTGACCCTATAACCAGCCCTCCTCTGGCTATACCCTTGTGCCAGTGTCACTACTGTGTCATTATATAGCACTGGGTGTTATTATACTGATGCAGATACCACTGACCCTATAACCAGTCCTTGTCTGGCTATACCCATGTGCCAGTGTCACTACTGTGTCTTTGTATAGAGCTGGGTGTTATTATACTGATGCAGATACACATCCAGTATTTTACTCAGGCTTTATTCCATGGCCCATATTTATCAAGGTCTTACGGACCTGATCCGACACTGCGGATCAGGTCCGCCAGACCTTGCTGAATACAGAGAGCAATACGCTCGCCGTATTCAGCATTGCACCAGCAGCTCACAAGAGCTGCTGGTGCAATGCTGCCCCCTGCAGACTCTCCCCCCTGCTGCCCCCTACAGACTCTCGGGTTGATTTCCGGCGATGTCTGGCCGCCTGCTCAGAGCAGACAGACAGGTTATGGACCAGTGGTCTTGATACATATGCCCCCATAACTTATCACCCAATATCACTAGCAGTCTCTTGACAAGTCACTAACTTTATTCACACTACATATTTTTTTGTATTCCTATTATTTAATCAGAAAGAAAAGATATACTAAGGTTGTTGCGGACACTGCAAGGGTTAGTCACGGACACCAGTGTCCGTGTAGGGACACCTTGCCTATCCCTGATCTTTATATTTAACATCACATTCCTAAGCCAAATACAACCTATGCCCAAATAATTATTTAATGTACCATATGCACAAGCCAATATACACAGCCTATGGCCACATGCTAAAATATCAGTATACACTGTCCATCATCAGATAAATAAAATGATATAAAATGCCATATGCTTTTGCCAATTTAAACACACTATGGCCAAATAATTATTAACCATACTTAAAACATTTGAACACAGCTTTTGGTCAGATAATTACACAGCATGTCAATGGACTAATATAGACATCCTATTTGCTGCTAATTCTCATTTAACAGGAACAATAATAGTACACACAGCCCACCAGAGATTATTAATAAATAAATGGCATGTTACATACATGACTCACATGGTCTGCGAGGTTGGTAGAGGATCCTGACAATTTTTCATGGTCAGACCTCGACGGTCCGTCACTGAGTCCCTCTCATCAATCACTAAGTCTATGGGCATTTTTCATTTCAAAAAGCTGAGCTGATGTATCAATGGCAGGAATTATCACACAGTTCATGGACCTGGGGGAAGAGAGAACCCGTGCCACCGGGTGTGAGAGAACAGCAATTGTCAGTCATGGTGCAGGAAGTGTAGAGTACACGTGGGACCTGCACAGACTGACAGTACACACATGTGATGCCCCTTAGCTGCAGGCTAAAAAGGGGCATCATATGTGTGTACTGTCTGCAGGTCCCACGTGTACTGTACATGTCCTGCACCATGCATGGCTCATTCACTACTAAACTTTTGCTGTCTTGCCAGAAATCGGACAGTGAAGTCTCACATGACATAATCTCTCACATCAGATTATGTACATGTTTTTGATTTTACAGCCTCACTGGCCAGCCGGCCGGCCAGCCGACACCAGACCGTTGTGTGCTTGACACACTAATATGTGACTCCAAGACCGTACAGAGCCACATTGAAAGCAGTCAGTGTGTGCAGTGAAGGTGGCGTGGGCGGGGCTAAGGTAACCGGCGGCCCACTGGGCAAATGGTCAGTCCGGGCCTGTATGTTTATATACATATAATTTATGTTAATATGTGTATATACACATATTAACACATAAATACAGTATCTCACAAAAGTGAGTACACCCCTCACATGTTTGTAAATATTTTATTATATCTTTTTATGTAACAACACTGAACCAATTATACTTTGCTACAATCTTAAGTAGTGAGTGTACAGCCTGTATAACAGTGTAAATTTGCTGTCCCCTCAAAATAACTCAACACACAGCCATTAATGTCTAAACCGTTGGCAACAAAAGTGAGTACACCCCTTAGTGGAAATGTCCAAATTGGGCCCAATTAGCCATTTTCCCACCCCGGTGTCATGTGACTCGTTAGTGTTAAAAGGTCTCAGGTGTGAATGGGGAGCAGGTGTGTTAAATTTGGTGTTATTGCTCTCACACTCTCTTATACGGGTCACTGGAAGTTCAACATGGCACCTCATGGCAAAGAACTCTCTCTATGAAAAAAAGAATTGTTGCTCTACATAAAGATGGACTAGGCTATAAGAAGATTGCCAAGACCCTGAAACTGAGCTGCAGCACGGTGGGCAAGACCATACAGCGGATTCACAGGACAGGTTCCACTCAGAACAGGCCTCGCCATGGTGGACCAAAGAAGTTGAGTGCATGTGCTCAGCGTCATATCCAGAGGTTGTCTTTGGGAAATAGACGTTTGAGTGCTGCCAGCATTGCTGCATAGGTTGAAGGGGTGGGGGGTCAGCCTGTCAGTGCTCACACCATACGCCGCACACTGCATCAAATTGGTCATTCCAGAAGGAAGCTTCTTCTAAAGATGATGCACAAGAAAGCCTGCAAACAGTTTGCTGAAGACTAGCAGACTAAGGACATGGATTACTGAAACCATATCCTGTGGTCCGATGAGACCTAGATAAACTTATTTGGTTCAGATGTTGTCAAGCGTGTGTGGCGGCAACCAGGAGAGGAGTACAAAGACAAGTGTGTCTTGCCTACAGTCAAACATGGTAGTGGGAGTGTCATGGTCTGGTTCTGCATAAGTGCTGCCGGCACTGGGGAGCTACAGTGCATTGAGCGAACCATGAATGCTAACATGTACTGTGACATACTGAAGCACAGCATGATCCCATCCCTTCGGAGACTGGGCCGCAGGGCAGTATTCCAACATGATAACGACCCCAAACACACCTCTAAGATGACCACTGCCTTGCTAAAAAAGCTGAGGGTAAAGGTGATGGACTGGCCAAGCATGTCTCCAGACCTAAACCCTATTGAGCATCTGTGGGACATCCTCAAACGAAATGTGGGGGAGTGCAAGGTCTTTAACATCCACCAGCTCCGTGATGTTGTCATGGAGGAGTGGAAGAGTAGTCCAGTGGCAACCTGTGAAGCTCTGATGAACTACATGCCCAAGAGGGTTAAGGCAGTGCTGGAAAATAATGGTGGCCACACAAAATATTGACACTTTGGGCCCAAATTGGACCACTTAGGGGTGTAATCACTTTTGTTGCCAACGGTTTAGACATTAATGGCTGTGTGTTGAGTTATTTTAAGGGGAAAGCAAATTTACACTGTTATACAGGCTGTACACTCACCACTTTACATTGTAGCAAAGTGTCATTTCTTCAGTGTTGTCACATGAAAAGATATAATAAAATATTTACAAAAATGTGAGGGGTGTACTCAGTTTTGTGAGGTACTGTATCTGCATATACATATATATTTGATTGCTGCCATTTCTGCGCGACTTATCCCCTTCTCTGGCGCAGAAGTTCTGATGCCATCTCTAACGGCATCAAAACGAGGCTCTCATAGGAGCCTATGGAAATGCGCTTTCATGAGCACTATGCTTCCCAGCAATGCGAATGCACGTTCACTTTGCTGTGAACTTGTAATACCAGAGCACATTATCGTGCTCTGGTATTATAAAGTGGAGCGCTAATATTGCTTTCATGAAAGTGCTGCACTTGTAATCTAGTCCATAGTGAATTAGAGCAGTTTATGTTAAAAACAAAATTAAGTTCCCCATAAAGGCTCAGATTACAAGTGGAGCACACAATCTGATATTATAATACCGCAGTAGAAAATATCCACCAGAGAATGTTAGCATGGCTATCATTTTTTAGCCCACACTATACTTTCAATGGATAGTGTAGCTGCACTAAACATCACTCAAATTACAAGTGATGAGCACAACACATAATATGCTACACTTATAATCTGGGCCAAAAATGTTTATGTTTAGTAAAATGTCATTATTTATTTTGACACCTTCTTTTCCCAATTTCTGCAAGGGGTTGAAGGGAAATACAGATTTCCTAGTCATGGCCCTGATGTCTGTTACATAGTGATTGTTTGATCATTATAGTAGCTAATTTATATAGGTCTTTAATTAACCACAGCAGAAGAGGTAAGATATAGAATAGTCAAGTATTTTCAAAGGAATGCAATTGTTTAAAACATTTATTTTGTTTGAAGGTCTTTTTGGAAAGTAGTATTTAATTGTATACATTATACATATTTTAAAAGCATAGGTTGATGTCCCTTTAAACTAATATCATATGTGAAAGAAAAAGGTAAACAGATGCTCAGGATATCTGATGATACAGCAAGAAAGTTGTCCTCAATAAACCTGAATTTCTTGGCAAATACAGGCTCCTCCTGCCAATCTCAACAATGACACATTGTTTACATGCAAGATAGCTGTGGGAGCTACTGCAGACCTCTGAAGTTGAAGGGTTAGTGACACCCTGACACGTAGCAGCTGCTCTTGCTGGAGGATTAGAAACGATTCTGTGCCCTGAAGTTATACTTTTCCTTTTACAGATGACAGAACAAGAAACCCTCATCAATATCTGTGTTAACAAAGTAATGCTGCTATAAAGATAATACAAGTGCTGTAAGCGTGACAACCGCAAAATAGAGACTTAAACTCATCACCAACAGAAGTCAACTTATAGATTTGACTGATTTGGAAAGGCAACACTACTTTGCTGGAGGATGTTCACAGTTTTTTTGACTATGCATTTATTATTCTAATTGTGTTTATTTTAAGGAAGATTTTAATTTAAAGGGTCCTGCATTTTTTCTTTCATGGTTCAGATAGAGCATGACATTTTAAACAACTTTCCAATTTACTTCTTTTATCTAATTTTCTTCATTCTCTTGGCATTCTTTGTGGAAAAGCATATCTAGATTGGCTCAGGAGCTTGGAGCTAGCTGCTGATTGGTGGCTGAACTTGTATGCCCATTTTAATTGGCTTTCAAGTGTATTTATCTAGCTCCCGGGAGTGCATTCTACTTCTTCAATAAAAGATACCAAGAGAATGAAGAAAATTGATTAAAAAAAAAAAAGTAAATTACAAGTTTTTTTTTAAAATGTATAATCTATCTCCCACCTGTATGGTAGAGGGAAAAGCGACCCCTCATATGTTTCCCTAGAATGCAGCTGATCACAGATTAAAAAATAGTGATCATCTGCCCGACTAAAAACAGGTCATTTTTAGTGGTAGGGGATAGGGGTTCCCTTATATTTAATTAGATGTGTATGAGATTCCCCATGTGAAAGAGGGAATTCTTCTTTAAAATTATTGGCCACTCTAATTGTCAGGTGATCACTTTGATAACGGTGAACACCTGCCCCAGTTAAGCACCCGTGCAATGCCTGATGAAGGAAAGGGCATATTTATAACCTTTATCCCCCCATAAAACACAGAAGGGTGAGACTCTGGTTTGCAAAAATGGCAATCATCTCCTAATGTAATTATTGTGTTGGAGGCAATATCTGTCTACCTACTTTTACAGTGCTCTGGGCTATAAATAATACCTCAACAACCCAAAAAAAGCAATGCAATGGGACAAGGAAAGGGCACTCTTTCAAAGTAGGTTAAATGCCTATGTGGCTATCAGCTGATCACCTGAGAGAACCCTAGGCTTATTGAACAACATCAATACATAAAAAGATCAGTAACCCTGTGTTTGAAAGCAGCAAATCTGCACAACTGTGTGTCATTGAATAGTCTTGTTGATTGCCAAACAATGATAAATACCTCCCAACACTGTATCTAATTTGGTCATAGAAATCACCTGCTGCACATGATAGACTTTTCTTTATATATATATATATATATATATATATATATATATATATATATATATATATATGTGTGTGTATTGAAGGTAAGGCTCAAAGATCCATGTTTCAGTGCAATGATTAAAAAAGAAAAAGAAAATTACACGGGAGAGCTAGGTGAGTGCAAAAATAAATAATATTATGTGAAATTCTATGTAGGTTGATTATTGGTGGAACTATTTTATGCTTGATATAATTTGCTATGTTGTGAGTTGTGATGTTAAAGTGAGTTAAATGGACACTGAACCCAATTTTTTTCTTTAATGATTCAGATAGAGCATGCAATTTTAAGCAACTTTCTAATTTACTCCTATTATCAATTTTTATTCGTTCTCTTGCTATCTTTACTTGAAAAAGAAGACATCTAAGCTAAGGAGCCAGATAATTTTTGTTTCAGTACCCTGGACAGCAATTGTTTATTGGTGGGTGAATTTATCCACCAATCAGCAAGAACAAAATAGGTTGTTCACCAAAAATGGGCCAGCATCTAAACTTACATTCTTGCTTTTCAAATAAAGATACCAAACGAATGAAGAACATTTTATAATAAGAGTTGTTCACCAAAAATGGGCCAGCATCTAAACTTACATTCTTGCTTTTCAAATAAAGATACCAAATGAATGAAGAACATTTTATAATAAGAGTAAATTAGAAAATTGCTTAAAATTGAATGCTCTATCTGATTCACAAAATAAAAAATTTGGGTTCAGTGTCCCTTTAAGCCACCCCTCTGTGAAAGTATAATTTTAAGTAATTTTCAAATGTGTCTAAAATTTTTATGGTTAAATATTTTATACCTACTTATTTTTTGCATTAATTGCAAAATGATGCAACGTTACAAAAATAATATATATATATATATATATATTGCTTTAATTATTTATTTGTATGGAAAAAAATTGGTAGAAAATCCTTCATTCTGGTCTTTTGGGGTTGAACACAGTATAAAAAGTAACAATTTCACTATAGGCTTTGTAGAAACTGTTCATGATTCATTTATATAATTCCCTATATAAATGTATTCATTTTGTAAAATAAATAAAATGAATGAATGACCCAAACAATCAATCAATGAATAAAACACACACACACTTTTAGAGCATCATTTCTATAATCTTAAGTTACTGGAATAGTGATTGGAAATTTGTATTTGTGTCTATTTATCACATAATTACTATTAGGAAAATGTAATACAATTCCACATTGAATGAATCATAATATTAAAAAGTAAACACCTTTCTTCTTATTTATATTTTAAATGCAGTTTTCTAAAAAAAAACAAAAAACATTTTTGCCAGGTCTACATTTTTTAACTATAATCACAAAAATCTCTAATAATGATTTAGAGACCAAATGTCATGGTTGTTAAAAGTAGAAGAGAAAAATAATCACTAGACAGATACAGATCTCTAAATATTTATATCATATGGTGGGTGGCAATACAGAGGTCATTTTCTACTTGCAGCAAGTAATAAATATTTAGAACTATATATTTTTTAGTTGCCTTTTTTTCTTCCAGACAAGCTACCAAACATATATATGAAAATGTTCAGGGCTAATTCAATTATTTCTAAATCAGATATGTATAGAAATGCTAACATGCTAAAATCAATATCAGATACAGATTCCCTTTAATGAAAAAAGATGAAAGCAACATTATCACAATTTGACAGTTTATAAATGGTGATATTCACATTCTAGTACTGCATAGCTTACTTTATAAAACTGATTGACAGTTAGTGCACAAAACAATTAGTGTTTTCCTCTGATACATGTTTATAAATTATCATTTTTAGGAAAAAAGTAGGACTATCAATTATTTCAGCGCTGTCTTAGTAGAAATTTGAAAAACAACCATCATCCAATCCAAATTGTCTCAATATAAGTTGTGAGTACAAAAGGTGAGAAAAAAACTCCTGCCTTGTGAGTATAGTGACACAGAAAAGATCTGTACATCTCTCCACAGAAAACTTGAACTACCAGGGTTTTCCACTGGAGGACTCTGTAAGGATATGCAAATTTAGGTAAACAAGTGCCTCATCTTTTTTGTTCTATATATCAATTTTAAGCTCAGATTCCCATCATGCCAGTGCAATGCTGCTCTATATAGCTTAAAAGATTGCCAGAGGTTGAAAACTAAAGCAAGAGAAATCACATTTGGACAACTATTTCGGCTTAGACCTCATCAAATTATAGCTTGATGCCTAATGATGCTACTATAGGGCATCCAAACCAGTCCCTATATAAGATATTGTACTGCCAATCCAACATACTTTTTGTCATAATACGGCAGATGCCTGTCAATGGATATCCTTTAAATCAACTTCTTATTTCTTATTGGAATCAGTGTCAGTGCAACCTTTAACCCTTTATCCAGTATTCCTCAAGTGCCTAATAAAGGTCTTTTATGTTTAGTACTTTATTATAAGCTTTTAATGTTATGAAATATTAGTAGTTTGAAAGGTAGTATGGAGCACTATCGCTTATGTAAAATCCATACTGCTTGCATTTTTCTGCTCCTATTACAAATCAATGGTTAATATGTATGGTGCAAGTGATAGTACACTGTTCGCTACTCAATTCATGTTGGGCAGCGCAGGTGTGTAACTAATATACCCCTATTAATAGATTTCTTTGAGAGCCCCCACTAAAATTCATGTCAGATATTTCATGTATGATAATGACCCATATTTAGATTTAAAGGGCCAGTCAAGTCCAAAATAAACTTTCATGATTCAAATAGGGCATGTAATTATAAGCAACTTTCCAATTTACTTTTATCACGAATTTTGTTTTTTTCTCTTCGTATTCTTAGTTGAAAGCTAAACCTAGGTAGGCTCATATGCTAATTTCTTAGACCTTGAAGGCCGTCTCTAATCTGAATGCATTTGACAGTTTTTCACCCCTAGAGGGTGTTAGTTCATGTGTGTGTCATATAGATAACATTGAGCTCATGCACGTGAAGTTACTTAGGAGTCAGCACTGATTGGCTAAAATGCAAGTCTGTCAAAAGAATTGAAATAAAGGGGCAGTTTGCAGAGGTTACAAGGTAATTACAAGGTAATTACAGAGGTAAAACGTGTATTATTATATCTGTGTTGGTTATGCCAAACTGGGGAATGGGTAATAAAGGGATTATCTTTCTTTTTAAACAACAATAATTCTGGTGTTGACTGTCCCTTTTATCTATCATTACTGAAACTTTTTTTCTAATGATATATAAATATTGGTACAATAGATGTACTGTACTTTATCAGTAATATACAATAAAATGAAATGAAACGCAGAAACAGTTGTTAAAGGATACACTTCCTTTTGACTAAATAAAACTGCAAACAGTTCAAGATAATGTATTTAAAGGGACAGTCAACACCAGAATATTTGTTGTTTAAAAAGATAGATAATCCCTTTATTATTCGTTCCCCAGTTTTGCATAAACAACAGTTATAATAATACATGTTTTACCTCTGTAATTACCTTGTATCTAAGCCTCTGCAGACTGCCCCCTTATTTCAGTTCTTTTGACAAACTTGCATTTTAGCCAGTCAGTGCTTACTCCTAGGTAACTTCACATGCGTGAGCTCAATCTTATCTATATGACACACATGAACTAACTAAAAAATTAGCATATGAGTCTACCAAGGTTTAGCTTTCAACTAAGAATACTAAGAGAACAAAGCAAAATAGGTGATAAAAGTAAATTGAAAAGTTGTTAAAATTACATTTGCTATTTGAATCATGAAAGTTTATTTTGGACTTGACTGTTTCTTTAAGGCAGTTTTCAAGTGCTTTAATGACTGAGCCCATCATACAGAACACCAAAGTAAAATGCTATATAAAAATGCATATATTTATTAAATAAAGGCTGCATTAGTATTGTTTGATTTTATATTATATTGGATTATTATATTGATTTTTAATGGCAAACTGTGGTGAATGGTGGCTCTGAAGGAGATGCCAAGATGTATCTTTATATCTTGAAAGAGTGCATAAAGTGCTGGTATTAGATTTTACATTTAATAAGCATTTTTAATAAGAATGGCCAATATTGACAATTTTTAATGTTATTTCTGACATATTAACATAACTGGTAAAAAAAGTTTTGTTGCATAGAATATCAGTAATGAGATCATATCTTAAATAATGTTATGTATTATACCTCCAGAAAGAACAATAATATTGGTAAGAATTCACAAGAGGGCCCTTAAAATAATAAAACAGAGAACTGCCTTTAGTTGTTATGACATAAATATTAATGCAATTAAGGATAGGAACAGAACATTACTCCTGTAAAATAAAATAATTTGGCTTCACACATATATATTAAAATAGCTATGTTTTTTTCTGTTTAAATAAAAAATAAGACATTAAAATCACCATATAAACAAGAATACATAATATTTGTTGTATTTATCGTGAATATAGAAATGCCTCCATTATCAAGGTTAAATGATAATCCTTCCCAGAAAGCATTAATAGGTTTTGAGGATTAACCTAATAGTTTTACCTAAAGGTCCTAAAAACAAAAGGAAGCCATTTATTTACTGTGTGTTTTGTAGGAAGTGTATCTTTAATTAAAGGAATAAATACATTTCTTATAATTGTTGTAGTTTAGCTCCCTGGTCCCTTACATTTTAAGGTCTGCTCTTGGGGTCTTTTTTTGTTTAAGCTTGGCTTCTAGAGTCCCTTGATATTGAAGCCCAGAGACTGGGAAAACATTACACTGGGGAATACCTACTGATTTGCTTTTGTCTGGGTAATATGTCCTGCAAGAACTCCTATTTCAAAATACTGCTCTTTGTTTGATCTCAAAGTTCTTGTACCAGTAGCCCCATTCTGGTCCTCTTTGCTGGTCCGACTGCTGCCAAATAAAGTCCTTAGTGTTGTGAATGATTATGATGCCCCCTGTTACTGCTTTCCAGGTTTTTGTGTCTCCCACAGTCACATCACCACTCTTACTGACCCCTTTTGAATGTCCCCATAGTATTTTTGTATAAGAACACTCAATTATTGGCTTTACTCCTACTGTAACAATGGGCAGCAGAAAAACTATTATTCAGGATTTAGATGGAAATTAGCTTTTAACTCATACATAATACTCTAATGCCCATCCCCCAATAATAGAACACTATCTATATATATATATCAGTATGCGGTTGTTATTCTCCTGACCTTCCAATAAAAAATCAAGTTATCCATTAGGACATCACAATTTACTATAGCCCATTCATTCATTAGATTTCTTTGTTTCATTTGCTATGTTTTCCAATGCCTTGGTATTTAAAATGAATCCTCAGATTCACAACCAGTATAGTAAATTCTCAAGTTATATTACTCATGAAGAAAAAAATAAAATATACAGTATATATACGTACATACCTACACACACAGATTAACAACCATTGTGCATGAATATTTATGTATGTTTTCCATCCTACACTACTGACCAGCTTATACAACAATGCTTATTATGGGGTACTCAACTTTAATACTGAATGTTGTAAAAGCAAAATAAATCATTATTCTAAATTAGGAAAATAAATTACATTCACAAACTGTTTAACAATTAAACATTTGAAAATGTCTATAATGAATTAGGCATTAATATACAAAAATGACTTTATAATATAATCATATATCTCTGTATATTTTCAAAATACATAAAGCGTAACATACCCAATCAGAACACAAACAATATTACGTCATTTATGTCTGCTTACCAGCTTTCTCTTTTTCAGAAATTGATGGCATCCCCTGAAAAAAATGCAGTAAAGAATACATTTAGGATGTCACAAAGCAAAGTTATTAATAGCTGTGCATGTTCTTTGTAATAAAACCTATTAATACCATATGCCCCCATTTAACCCTGTGTCAAACTCCCCCCCTCAAGAGATTAAAAAGAGATACTGAAAGTGTGTGTAAAGAATGTTGACACAGATTGTATTGTAAAATAAAAATGACAAAATTGTAAATCAAAATTGGCTGGAGCACATGTGCCATACAGATTTTTAAATCAGTGAACATAGGACAAATAATGAGCATTCTTTTTCCATTGTAAAATCTTTATTTCTAATAAATTTATTAACATATTTACATATTCAATTTATTTTGATAAAATTCCAAAAATACACATCACTGTATGTGATTTTCATTCATATTATCTAATCAATCACAACTCATAATGCACAACTCTGGATTGTATTGACATAAGTAGTGCATACAAGTTTACAGAACTTAGCTTGAATTAATTAACAAGAACTTGTTTTCTATGCTTCATGAAACCTCACTTCCTCAAGACTGCAAGCTAATTCTCCATGTAGGGTGAAACAATTTATTTTGATGTTAAGATGTAAAACTGTCAGCATTAACCAAAAAAGACAAAAATTTTGAAAATATTTACAGAATTATCAAGTTGAATTCTGAATTACTTATCTTCTCTCATTTGAATTATAGATAATGGGTGAGGCTTGCATAAATAAAAGGTTAGACCACTTTTCCATATTCAGTATTTCTCATATGCTATGAGGTGGAATTCTTATATCTTTGGTATAACCAATATAGAGAGCATCCAAGTTGAGTGTAGTGTTTCATTTATATTCTTTACAGGATATTTTACTTAAAATACACTGCATCAAATCCATTAGTCTCAAACTGTAGCCTCTCTAGTTCAGAGTTCTTCAAACTAAGGGCCGGACCCAACACTGTGTCCCGAGGATTTATACTGGACTATACACACGGTTCCCTGCTTCAGTAGAATGAACAGACCCCACTTGCTAAATGTTTCAGAGCATTTTTTTTTTATGTGTGTTAACTGTATTTGTCTCCTCTAAGCAAATGTTGAATGTTTAGAATCTGTTATTCATAGTTGCTATTGAATGTCACATTTCTCTATTTTATATGTATCATTTATTAGTAGACAGCATAATCATAGGGAAAGAAATGTCAAGGGTAAAATCATTTTTTTTATGGACGTCTTATAGAGGTTGATTAGCACATGTAACTTATAGGAAGTCATTTTTTTAACATTAAAGGGATAGTCTAGTCAAAATTAAACTTTCATGATTCAGATAGACAATGCAACTTTCTAATTTACTCCTATTATCAATTTTTCTTAGTTCTCTTGGTATATTTATTTGAATGTAAGCTTAGAAGCCGGAGCATTTTTGGTTTAGCACCTTGGTAGCGCTTGCTGATTGGTGGCTACATTTAGACACCAATCAGAAAGTACTATCGAGGTGCTGAACCAAAAATGGGCCAGCGCCTATGCTTACATTCTTTCTTTTTCAAATAAAGATACAAAAGAGAACAAAGAAAAATGATAATAGGAATAAATTAGAAAGTTGCTTAAAATTGCATGCTCTATCTGAATCAGGAAAGTTTAATTTTGACTAGACTATTACTTTAATTATAAAGAATATTCCTAAGGTGTACCAGTATAAATTGATTAATTATTCAATTTGCTTTATTTTACACATCAGACATTCTAATACTACGCAAAGCATATGGGTTGATAGGGCTTGTAAATAAAATATATTTAATTTCTGACCACATAGTCACTGTTGGGGTCACTCAGGGGTCAGCCTTCCTGGGGATTCCTGTAGGTTACGGATATGTAAAGTTGTTTCATAAAAACAGAAACCATGACCTAATATATCCAGTTCATGTGTTATCCAAAGGATCTTATTCACAACTCGCTCCTCTCTACTCCTTGGTGAAGAGGCTCCATAAAACAACATCAATTGGAGAGACAATTCCATTCTCAATGAATATAGAGGACTTTTTTACCTTAAATATTTAAATTTAGTTTAGTCATCCTTTTAAAGCTAACTATGTTTCAGAATCTGTTTTAGATCATATGGAGAGAATGCCAAGATCTGAGGTAGACAAGTGGATCTAGTAATATTCTTATCTCTCTCTATAAACTAGATACATGTTGGATAATGTTGGGTATTGTTTATATATTTTCATAAACAATAAAAAAGTGGAAATTGCTAGGATCAAACAATGTCATATATATGTAACATTTATTTTTGTTTTATAGTGTCCAAAACAGTAAAATTGCTTTTATACAAATCTTACAATAAGGATATACATTGGCCAACAACTATGTTACTTTTGAATGTAAAATGAATGCCTTTATGGCAGAATTATATATCCTAAAATAGCTTTTGAGTATTTATGTTTACAACTCAGAAACTGTATTGTAAATCTTCTAACTAAATAATACACATTTCGGAAGTCGTTAACATGGTAAAGTAATGCAATCATTTAATAAAACTATATTTTCTAGATTTTTTTTTAAAGTGGGCTGAACTGCCACAGTTTCTGATTAAATCTAATACATTTATTTTCTGTTTCTGTCCTTAACTCCTACCCACGCCAAAATAGTTTTCTATATGTGACACTAGAGGATTTAACATCTGGATAGACTGAACTTTGCCTCCCACATTATTAGTGGAAAATATAAAAATATGAAGATAAACAGTTAATCTGTAGAAGAATGCATTCCTGAGAATACTTATATTTAGACTGTTCACATTACCTAAACATTTCTTATGAGTAGTAAAAATAATTTATAGCTAGGGAGAAACTAAAAAATAAAGATTCCCATTCCAACCCATTAGAACAGATGTGCTAAAATATAAAATCCATGTTTACATTATTTTTAGATTTTGTGCCAATTCCAATCCATTTGAATAGCCACCTATTCAGTTTGTGAAGTTATGTATACAGTTTTAAAGGTTTTTACTTACAATTAGACAAATGCTCTAATGCATTGGGTTAATGTAATAGTAATAATATTTATGGTGACCATCATAATGCTTTCCCAGGCAATGATAACTGCATCAAAAAAATGATTCATAGTAAAACACTAACAACAAAATCTCTTGTTAATCAGCCAACAGAAGAAATTACACTCCCAGTGGGGTATAGAAGAGATAAGGTAATAAAATGTTACTTTTCCATTGTTCTCTCCAAGTATTGGTCTTCAGTTTACGGACAGATATAAGATAAAGAAGCATGTATATGTATACAATGTGATAAAGTAATGAGATCTGATTATAACTACAAGCTCAACCCATTTAAATAGGTTGTGGCCTCAAAACACAAAATCAGCTTTTTGATAAACACAAATAAAAAAAGCAAATCTCATACATTTTATACTCTGAGCAAAACATAGGTAGAATCCATGGTTCTCAGGTCAATAAGCATTCTGTGAGTAGAAGACCCTATTCACACACCATGCTAAGGAAAACACAATCTCTGTTACTGTGCCCTTTAAATCTTCCAGGAAAAGGTCCAAAACCTTATTTAAAGTGTACTGTGCCATTCCGCTGGAAAACGGCAGAAAACTACTGGGAGCCAGAAAGTGTATGCAGGCCAAAGCCCTAGTTAACCCAAGCAGAGCCCTGTTATTCTTGGCTCCATGCCATCTTTAAGTAGCTCATATACTGCAAGGAGATATGGACAAGTCAACTAAAATAGTTTCCATTATTTTCTTCAGTGACTGAAGCAAACTCCCTAAATCCAAACATCTCAGCTGTCTAGCATTACCTCCGTTTTCTAAGTCTGGCTTCATGCCATATTTTCTACGTAGAAAACCAACCTGGTATAGATGATTGAATAATTATTTGGGAAGCACACATTTGGAAGATTTTTAGTCAGGTAGTCTATAGGCAGACATTTCTGTCTATATAACTTTTCTTTTTACGTGATTAGTCCACAATACAGATATATAGAGACTAATGTGTATATGTATATACACACACACTGGTTAATACTGTATATTATGTCAGTACATGATATGTGTGTGTTTGCAAGTATAAAGGATTTTTTTTACTACAGCAAGCATTTGTTTTGCAGAGAAAATTCTGGTAATATGCTGGTAAATAAGGCATTAACATATAAATACATAGGCCTAGATTACGAGTTTTGCGTTAACAGGGGTGCACTGCTAATGAGCAGTTTATGCTCACCGCTCACTTACAGACAGCGCTGGTATTACGGGTTTTTCAAACCCGGCGTTAACCGCAAAAAAGTGATCGTAGAGCAAAATTTTGCTCCACATCTCACCTCAATACCAGCGCTGCTTAAGTTAGCGGTGAGCTGGCTGAACGTGCTCGTGCACGATTTCCTTATAGGAATCAATGGGCGAGAGCCGGCTGAAAAAAAACCTAACCCCTGCAAAAAAGCAGCGTTTAGCTCCTAACGCAGCCCCATTGATTCCTATGGGGAAAATACATTTATGTCTACACCTAACACCCTAACATGAACCCCGAGTCTAAACACCCCTAATCTTACACTTATTAACCCCTAATCTGCCACCCCCAACATCGCCAACACCTACATTATATTGATTAACCCCTAATATGCCGCTCCGGACACCGCCGCCACCTACATTATACTTATTAACTCTGATAAAATCTGACAGTGCTCAACCTTGTGTCTGTAGCTCCTAGTATTGTGGGTACCAGCGCCCCCAAAAAGGTGAATGTAGTGCTAAAAATAAATACACAGAGCGCCTCCTAAAAGGCTAAGACACTAGTAGTGACAAGATTATTTAAATAAAAAATATATTGAAATTCTATAGGGGTATATAAAATATTTTATAAGCTACTTATAGCTAAAATATACAAACAAGATACAAAAGTGGATCCACTTAAAATTAACAATAAAATATGCATATATCTATATAAAAAACAATTTTAAGTTTAATTTTAAGTGGATCCACTTTTGTATCTTGTTTGTATATTTTAGCTATAAGTAGCTTATAAAATATTTTATATACCCCTATAGAATTTCAATATATTTTTTATTTAAATAATCTTGTCACTACTAGTGTCTTAGCCTTTTAGGAGGCGCTCTGTGTATTTATTTTTAGCATTATACTTATTAACCCCTAATCTGCTGCCCCCAACATCGCCGACACCTACATTATATTTATTAACCCCTAATCTGCTGTCCCTAACATCACCGACACCTACCTACATTTATTAACCCATAATCTGCCGCACCCAACGTCGCTGCCACTATATTAAAGTTATTAACCCCCATCCGCGTCGGATGTCTTGAAGATGGATCCGCTCCGCGCCGGATGGATGAAGATAGAAGATGCCATCTGGATGAAGACTTCTGCCCGTCTGGAAGACCCCTTCTGCCCGGCTTGGATGAAGAGTTCTGCCCGTCTGGAGGACCACTTCTGCCTGGTTGGATGAAGACGTCTCCCGGTAAGGTGATCTTCAAGGGGTTAGTGTTAGTTTTTTTTTAAGGGGGGATTGGGTGGGTTTTAGAGTAGGGTTGGTTGTGTGGGTGGTGGATTCTAATGTTGGGGGGGATTTGTAATTTTTTTTAAAGGTAAAAGACCTGATTACTTTGGGGCAATGCCCCGCAAAAGGCCCTTTTAAGGGCTATTTGTAATTTAGTGTAGGGTAGGGCTTTTTTTTATTTTGGGGGAGATTTTTTATTTTGTTAGGGGGATTAGATTAGGTGTAATTAGTTTAAAAATCTTGTAATTTTTTATTTTCTGTAATTTAGTGTTTTTTTTTTGTACATTAGATAATTTTATTTAATTTAGTTCATTTATTTAATTATAGTGTAGTGTTAGGTGTTATTGTAACTTAGGTTAAGTTTTATTTTACAGGTACTTTTGTCTTTATTTTAGCTAGGTAGTTATTAAATAGTTAATAACTATTATTAACTATTCTACCTAGTTAAAATAAATTCAAACTTGCCTGTAAAATAAAAATAAACCCTAAGCTAGATACAATGTAACTATTTGTTATATTGTAGCTATCTTAGGGTTTATTTTATAGGTAAGTATTTAGTTTTAAATAGGAATAATTTAGTTAATGATAGTTATTTTATTTAGATTTTTTTTAATTATATTTAAGTTAGGGGGGTTAGGGTTAGACTTAGATTTAGGGGTTAATAACTTTAATATAGTGGCGGCGACGTTGGGGGCAGCAGATTAGGGGTTAATAAATGTAGGTAGGTGTTGGTGATGTTAGGGCTGGCAGATTAGGGGTTAATAATATTTAACTAATGTTTGCGATGCGGGAGTGCGGCGGTTTAGGGGTTAATATTTTTATTATAGTGGCGGCGATGTCCGGTTCGGCAGGCTTGACAGGAGAGGGTCTACCGCTCACTTTTTGGAAGACTCGTAATACCGGCGCTATGCAAGTCCCATTGAAAAAAGAGAATACGCGATTGACGTAAGTGGATTTGCGGTATTTCCGAGTCTTGCAAAAAAAGTGAGCGGTACACCTGTACCTGCAGGACTCGAAATACCAGCGGGCGTTAAAAAGCAGCGTTGGGACTGGCCAACGCTGCTTTTTAAGCCTAACGCACAACTCGTAATCTAGCCGATAAAGTTTTATATAAGGGATAGGCACGAACCAAGGCTGTGGCGGACATTTTCCAAAGTACAGACGTTATTGAAGGTCACCAAGGTACATTTCAAATTAAAAACATCAAAAAACACTCTCTTTACAGAGAGGGTAGTGGATACATGGTGGAATAGCCATCCAGCAGAAGTGGTAGAGACAGTGAAGTAGTTTAAACATGCATGGGATAGGCATAAGGTTATGCTAGATATAAGATAAGGCCAGGAACTAATGAAAGTATTCAGAAAATTGGGCAGACTAGATAGACCGAAGGGTTCCTATCTGCCGACATATTCTATGTTTCTATAAGTCAGAAGAGCGACACTTTGCTGTCAGATGGGCTGTACATTGGACTCCCCTGGTCTAGTTCCACAAGTTCAAATTAGTCATCTAATCAAACAAGTTTAAAATAACATTTATATAAAGACTGCTTGTGGTATTGCCTTTTATTTTATTTTTTTGGTTATATTGAGAGTCTGCAACTTCTGACCAAACCCACCCACCTTGATGTTAATTGCATGATCACCATGGTTGGTTACTTACTTGGTTACGTAAGGTTTGTCAGAGTAGGCAGCGGTCTTCTACACCCAGACACCAGCACCACACTGCTGCACAGATCAAGGAATTGGGATAGTCACAACTCACGATTAGTTGACTGCAGACAGCTTGCTTCTTCCCTCACTTTCCCGCTAATAAGCGTGGCGCTGCTTGGGTCAAGGAGGAGTGAGGACCAGCATTCATCTGTCCTACTCCTCCCTCCCCTACACAAAACGGGTGGCGGACACTGCAAGGGCCAGTCACAGACACCAGTGTCCATGTACGGACACCTTGCCTATCCCTGGATATAACTATAATATAGTTAAAATGTTAGTTAACTAACCACAATTGCCTACCTAGCTAAACTATTAACCCCTAAACCACAATAACCCCTACACTACTTAATACCTAAACTGCCATTACCCTCACCGCAATAACCCCTTACGCCATTAACCCCCTAACAGCTAAGCCCCCAAGACTCCTAAATTAAGACTGATTAAGTTAAAAGAAATAAAAAAACGCTACCAGTAAAAAATAAATAAATACCAAAAATAAAAAACACTACTAAAAAATTCCCTATCCTAAAACAAAAATGCAAAGGCACCCCTTTATAAGGGTAACCTTGCATTCAATCTGTGTGTCATGAAGAAGGATCGATCGGATGATCAGAAGAGGACCACCCAAGAAGACAGAGGAGTGCCGTTAGGGAACCAGGGAAGCACTGCCATGGACAAGCCAATGTCCCCAAAGGATCCAGATCCAAGATGGTGAGTCTAGGTGGTTTCTTTTAAAGGATACACTGAAGATTTAATGCAAGGTTCCCCCTTATATAGGGGTGCCCTTGCATTTCTATTGGCTGATTCTTTAATTCAAATCATCCACTAGAATGAAAACTTTTTCTATTGGCTGATTTGCATTGGAATTGAAAAATCAACCAATAGAAATGCAAAGGCACCCCTTTATAAGGGTAACCTTGCATTCAATCTGTGTATCATGAAGAAGGATTGATTGGAAGATCAGAAGAGGACTACCCAAGAAGACAGAGGAATGCCGCCAGGGGTCCAGGGAAGCACTGCCATGGACAGCCACTGTCCGCAAATGAGCCAGATCCAAGATGGTGAGTCTAGGTGTTTTCTTTTAAAGGATAGATTTTTTTGCAAAATAGCTAAGATCACTTTTTTGCAAAAGAGCTAGGGCACTGCCTGACAAATGCCCTTTTCAGTGCAAATTATATTAATTTAATTCACTCCCGTAGTTTTTTTCATTTACTTCATTTAAAGAGTTGTTATTGTCTGTGTTGGAGATGACTGGCAAGTGGCAATGCAGCATAACACCTACATGCCTTAGTTTATCCCAGCATCCAGATTGTTCACTTAAAGTGTTCTAGGCTCACAATAAAACTCTGAAATCTATCTGGCTCATCCCTGTGCCGAGACAGTTTTTAAACTTTTCTACTCATATCAGTGTCAGAACCTACACAAATCATATACATATTTTCAACAGATCCTGCACCTTCATAAAATATAGTTAGTTTAAAGAAATAACCACAAATGTAATAAAATTATTTTATTATATTATAACATACATATTTTAGACTATATAAATATATGAAAACTATATAAATCTCTGATTACAAAGAGGAACAGCTTAACATGTTTGACAATGTACAAATAATCTTATTATATTGGGGCCTATTTATCAAGCTCCGTATGGAGCTTGAAGGCCTGTGTTTCTGGTGGGCCTTCTAAAGACCGCTGCTCCATAACCTAGTACCAAAAAGAAAAAGTGGATCCATCCCATTGCTTATAAACAAGATGTTTGACTTTATTGAAGCATTTTTTCTGTCAGCAACACAACTTAGAAAAACTTCAGAGGCACACACATTAAAAACAAAGGAGCTGTTAAGAGGTCCGGTGTCGGTCTTACGCGTTTCGGCGGATCCTGATTCAATAAAGTCACATCTTGTTTATAAGCAATGGGATGGATCCGCTTTTTCTTTTTGGTACTATGTTAATTGCAAACAGGAAGGAGTTTGGACGCCCAAACCTAAAAGGCAAGGTAAGTGTGCAGCTGTGATCTCGGAATTGGATACCGGGCGAACCATCAGAGTGCGGACGGAGCAGGATCCGCAAGTGTGGAAGTTACCAACGGACGCTTTACACCACCAGGTAAGACCTCTTTGTCCTGCAAAAAGGAGCTCGTTCTGGGATGACAGACGGGGCGAGGCAGCCGCATGAGGACCGGGGTGAGTGAGAGCTAATATAAGTCCGTGAATGTTGGTATACCGAACCTGTAGTCTACTCTATAGCCTGTTATATAAAAAGTATTTCATCACACTGCTCTGTTTGTCATAACAACAAGATTATAAAGGACATTGCACTTGGCAAACCTGGTTTTGCTGCTTTTTATTGCTCCATAACCTGTCCACCTGCTCTGAGGAGGCGGACAGACATTGCAGGAAATCAACCCGATCTAATATGATCGGGTTGACTGACACCCCCTGCTAGCGGCCGATTGACCACGATTCTGCAAGGGCCGGCGTTGCACCAGCAGTTCACAAGAGCTGCTGGTGCAATGCTGAATGCGGAGAGCATATTGCTCTCCGCATTTAGCGATGTCTGTCAGACATGATCAGCTGATCAGATCATGTCGGACAGAGGGTTGATAAATTTGCCCCATTTTGTGGACATTCACAGGGTCCCCAAAGTAGGAACAAAGCAATAAGGTATTTGTAATTGTTATGTCAATTACATGGATACTAGGACATAAGACACATAATTTAAAAGAGGATTGCTTCTTTCAAATTAGATATTTCACTATTTATTTATTGTGGTGGACAGAGATGGTCTACAGCACACTACATTATTTTAATCACATGCACACATACATTCATTCTTTATCTAGAATTTAAAAAGTGGAAGCAGATCAAATCTATGAATATTTATTTGCTAGAGGTAGAGACTGCTCTTGTTGAAGTTTTTCACAAACATCCTCAAAGACTTTAACAAAGAATGATGTAGGAAAAAAACATATTGATATGTTTTCCAAAATAATCAGAATAATTTATATAAATGTAATTTATCTTAGCAGCTATACATGAAATGTTATTTATTAAAACCATATGTCACATCATAATACTTATAAACATTTTTAATGGAAAGTATTTATGAGAAACAAAGTTTAGATAACAGCTCTGCTTGACTCAAATGCCTCAGCTGTTGTTTTCTAAACATATCATTGTGTAACATGATGAATGTATTTTGGTTGTACATTTGGGAAAATGTGTGACTTGGCTCCCAAGATAAAGCTATTCCCATGAGAAATGTTTAAATAATTTTGTGTTGTGACAAGGAATCATCTGATATGCATTAAACTTTAATTTGACTGCTTTCTGTGTTAAGTCTGATCACATGACACCAATATTTTGCACTCATTTAAACAGGGGTTTTGTATGTCCCGTAGGAGGTCATGTGCAGAAGAATGGAATGCCATTAAAACTCAACATTCTACTTTCACATAAAAGGACCTAAGAGTGTCTGTTTCTTGAGTATTGCCTGGCAATATAAACAGATGTTTTAAAGTCTATAAAATTAGTATTTTTCATAGGAAATGGTAATTGTTTTTTGTGTATAGAAATTCAGCCAAAGTTGAGTTTTGATAAACGATTCTATCACTATAAACAAAATGTTAATATGGAGAAAAAGTACCAATACAGAGGTTTAAAGTTGGTCTTTTAGATATGAAAGAATAAGTCTACTGTATGAACAGAGACTGATGAGAGGCTAACATATTAGTAAAGTCATGAAAGATTGACAAATGATCAACCTTGTTTATGCCAACATTGCTTGTTTGAATTAATCACAATGGCCTTATCACTAAAGTGCTAAAGTTTTTTTTAGAATATTTCAGATTCGAAAGGTTGGCATCCATAATATCTCTCTCAGTAATGATGCTAGTGTGATACCTAAACTAATAGCAGCTGCAGAATTGTCACTAAAGTACTGAGATGAGTATATCTTTTTTTTCAGTGATAAGGTGGATGGTGTTGCTGTCCCTGCAGCAATATAAATGATGGAAGCAAGTGGTATTAACCACATAGGTACCAGAGGGGCCTGTATAGCATTACTCCTCTTAAATTTAAATAGTTAACTCTCTAGCTGCCACCTTAACCAAAGCTAGTTCTAGCCCTAACCCTAATTCTAACCCTGACTCCTGCTGTAAAACTATCATTAAACCCAAACCTAATGTGCCATACCAGTGATATTATTGCTTTATGTGCAATGCCATCATGGCAATGTAGTTGTGAGTAATGTTGCATCAGTAAGAAGACCTTTTGCCAGCATTATTAGCCTACACACATACACACATATACATATACACACTCATACACACACATACACACACACACACACACATATATATATATATATATATATATATATATATATATATATATATATACATACAAACACAGAGACACGCACACACAGTCAAACATACACACACACAGAGACACGCACACACACTCAAACATACATTCACACTCAAACATACACACACATATATACACACACATATACACATACACAGATACATGCACATATACACACAAGCACACACATACACATATACAATCTCAAACATACACACACACATATATATATACACACACAGAGACACACACATATACACACAAACACACACACATATACAAATCTTGGAGTTCAGCTGACTTTCTTCGCTACAAGTTCATCCTGAACTCTTACTATTCTGCCCTTAATCTTTATAAGCAACAATATTTCTCTAATCTCATCTCTACTCTTTCCTCTAACCCTAAACGTCTGTTCTCCACGTTCAATACTCTTCTCCGCCCACCCCCACCTCCTAACACAACCTCTCTCTCAGCTCAGGATTTTGCCGGCCACTTCAACAACAAAATTGACTCCATCAGAAGTGAAATCAGCTCTCAACATACTTCCAATCTCCCACCCCCTCAAAAGCTCACAATCACCCAAAACCCAACTATCCAAAAATGCAGCTCTTTTGCCCCTGTTAATGAGGATGAAGTTTCTGCCCTTAAACTGTCCTCCCACCTCACTACCTGTCCCCTCGACCCCATCCCCTCACAGCTACTCCCCTCCCTCTCTTCTAACCTCACCCCCATACTCACACACATTTTCAACCTCTCCCTCAGCACTGGTATATTTCCCTCATCTCTAAAACATGCACTGGTCACACCTATATTCAAAAAACCTTCCCTTTATCCAACCTCCCCATCCAACTACCGCCCTATTTCCCTACTCCCTATTGCCTCAAAGCTCCTCGAAAAGCTAGTTTACGTACGTCTATCCCATTTCCTTACACTAAACTCTCTTGTTGACCCACTGCAATCTGGATTTCGTTCCCATCACTCTACAGAGACAGCAATTGTCAAGGTTACCAACGACCTACTTACAGCAAAATCCAAAGGCCACTTCTCTCTGCTTATCCTCCTTGACCTGTCTGCAGCCTTTGACACTGTTGACCACCCTCTTCTGCTCCAAACCCTCCAATCCATCAGTATCTGTGACACAGCTCTCTCGTGGTTTTCTTCCTATCTGTCTAATCGTACATTTAGTGTAGCCTTCTCCGGAGCATCCTCTGCCCCATTACCACTTTCTGTTGGGGTACCTCAAGGCTCTGTCCTTGGTCCCCTTCTCTTTTCAATCTACACGTCATCACTAGGTTCCTTAATAAAGTCCCATGGGTTTCATTACCATTTGTATGTCTATGACACCGAAATCTACCTCTCTGCACCAGACCTACCTCCTTCCTTACTAACCCGTGTCACTAACTGTCTTTCTCAAATCTCATCTTGGATGTCCTCTCACTACCTTAAGCTAAATATCTCCAAAACTGAACTCCTTATTTTTCCCCCTTCTTCCAATGTCTCCACCCCCAACATTTCTATAACTGTTGATAATTCCATCATTACCCCTACCTCGCACGCCAATGTCTTGGGGTCAGACTTGACTCAGATCTTTCCTTCACTCCTCACATTCAGTCCTTGGCTAAAGCCTGTCGCTTCCACCTTAAAAACATTGCTAAAATTAGACATTTCCTTACACAAGATACAACCAAGATTTTAATCCACTCCCTCATCCTTTCCCACCTCAACTACTGCAACTCCGTCCTCTCTGGTCTACCTAGCTGCCGCATATCTCCTTTACATTTCATTATGAATGCCTCTGCCAGACTCATCTTCCTTACTCATTGCTCTTCATCTGCTGCACCTCTCTGCCAATACCTTCACTGGCTTCCTCTTGCCTCTAGGATTAAACATAAAATCCTCACTGTGACATACAAAGCTCTCAACTGCACTGCTCCCCCCTACATCTCAGAACTTCTCTCTAGATACTCTCCCTCCCGTCCCCTTTGATCAGCTCAGGATTTACTCCTCTCCTCCTCTCTTGTTACTTCCTCACATTCCCATTTACAGAACTTCTCCAGACTGGCCCCCATCTTGTGGAATTCCCTGCCTCGCTCCATAAGACTCTCCCCTAGTTTTAACAGCTTCAAGCACTCCGTAAAAACTCTTCTAATCAGGGATGCATACAACCAACACTAATCTTTCCTAACTCCATTTCTTTCCCCTTGAACCCCTTAGAATGTAAGCCTATGGGCCCAGCTGTTTACAGATTGCTTCATAAGAGCCAACTACAACAGTGAAACTCTCGGGAGGGCCCTCTACCCACTTGACCCCTACAAAAGCTATCCTGTACACCGACTATGTTTACATCACTGCAGAATCTGTTGGCGCTCTACAAATACCTGATGATGATAATAATAATAATAATACAATCTCAAACATACACACATATATACACACACAGAGACACGCACACACACTCAAACATCACACACACACACAAACATGCACACACTTTTATTTACAGGATATCACAGAAAAGGACAAATATAAATTAACCAATGATCAGGTGGCTAACAAGCACAATAGGCAGGCAATGGGGTGGTAGTTAATAAAAGGAGGTACTATAGGCAGGAAATGGGATGATTGATGCTGTGTAGTAGTACTAACTACTGACCATAATTCAGATTTTTTTTATTTTTTTGCACTGAATTATTCATTAATCTCATTACATTCTGGGACTTTTTATATTACTATACATATTTATTGTCCTTAAAGGGACATTAAACACTAAATAAATGCTAGATAGAATGATGCATTCAAAGAAAAGATTAGTCTGTAAATAACATGTAGATGTATTTTTTAAGGTTTCATTAGTTGTTTAAATGGTGACAAAATAAGTGTAAAGTTTTAATGTTTATAAAACAATGAGAGCTGTCATGTTGTAACTTAGGTTACTTTCTTTACTGTGGCCAATTAAGGACAGTTATAAATAGGTCACTAGAGTATGCAGCCAATGGCTGTGTGGAATATAACAGTGTTCTGCACTTCCATTTCTACCAGAAACTAAAATGCTTACAATTTCAGAATGGAATAACAGGGAAACGGAACAAAATTAATAATAAAGGTGTATTGAGGGGGGGGGGGGGTAGAGTCGGCTGCAACCAAGATGGTAGCTTAAGCCCGGAGCTCCGTATAGAGGAAATAACCTATGTGGAAAATCTACAGCTTTGGATGTCAGTCTGCTAATTATAACAAGCCAGGACAATTATCTGTCAAATACAGCCTCCGATGAGCCTGTGGAGGTAACTGCGGACACATCGATATCACCACATAACCGCACTGGGCCTACTCCTCACATGGAGACTGGTGCGTACGCTGTGTGAATTCACAAACGGAACTACCGTCAGCTGGCCCATTCACACGATAACCTCTGTGAACAAGTGTAGACCACTCGGCAGCTTCACATGAAGCCTACAGTGAGCCCGGATTGAGACCGCACATTCAGGGGTGAGTTTGCGATGTGAGACTGAGAAAACGGAACAGGCTACAGTTATAAAGATGCTCCTTGCCATTAATGTGACACACGTCTCTCCTTAGGGAACGCATATAACCAGAGGGCTGCAACATAAAATAGACGCTATCTGGGGACTTACCTACATAAATTGCTGAACCTTTTATGGTATAGTACCAACAAGTGGGCAAATAATATATGGAACCCTAATGGTGTCTGTGATGGCGTCAAAGAGAAACATTAGGCTGAATAAAAATAACAAAATGGAGACATTCAAAAATAATCCAGTGAGTTCATATTTTAACCCCACTGAGTCACAAGCAAGAGATTCTACCAGCCCCAATAATAAAGGGAAGAATGCTCAAACACTTCAATTAACTGAGCCTAATGGGACTGATATGACACAGATACCCTCACACATATTATCAGCCCTTGCTCCAGCGAAGGATATAGCAGACACTATTAGAGCATGCCTGAGAGAAGAGCTTGCTGAGCTTAAACAGGATGTACACACCCTAGGATTCGGTGTGGAATCACTGGAAAATCAGGGTGATCTGGTCACTGAGGAGATTTCTTCTATGCATAATCTTATAGATCAGCAAAATGTACTCATATCCTCCCTTCAAGACAAAATGGAGGATATGGAAAACCAAAGTCAAAGAAAGAATATCAGGATCCGTGGGGTCCCTGAAACAGTACTACCTAAAGAATACCCGGTGTACTTGCCCGCAATGTTTGTCCATCTAACAGGATCTACCAATGCTGAAAATATAAAATGGGATCGGGCACACCATGCATTGAGACCACGGCCTCCAGAGAGTGCTCCACCAAGGGACATAATAATAAAGTTTAAAAACTTTCTTGAAAAAGAAGAACTTACGGCGGCTGCAAGAAAAAATCAACCCGTCAGATTCAGAGGTACAGTCCTACAATTTTATGCTGACCTTTCTTTACGCACCCTGCAGAGGAGAAAGGAACTATTACCCTTGAGAACATTATTAAGGAATAAATTGTTTGATTGAAGTTAAATATGTTTCCTCCCCCCCGTCGACAGTGTTATAGTAGATACTTGTTACAGTACTGCCATTTCCATACATTATTGTTGTGAAAGTAGTAAACTGTTTAAGTAAGAGTATAATCTGTATTAATAGTAACTCATCTTGCAATTACTTGAAGACTATAATACTAATAGAGAATTTGTTATACTGTACTTGTTATATTTTTATTTTGTTTTTAAGAGTGAGTGTTCTTGCCACCTTACACCCATTCTTCTACACAAAAGCTTATTGTGCACCCACAATGCATACTTCATAAAGACCAGTCAAGCAGCTATTATCCCTCAAAATGTCAAGGGATTTAACTCCCCACAGAAGAAAGAAGGGCAGGCCCACCTAGACTTTGACGAATAAGAAAGCAGACATCTTACTATTGCAGGAGACGCATTTAGAGGACCACAGAAAGAACACAGATATTTTTCCCCAGCATTTCCAACACAGCTATCATAGCTCTCATAATTCTAGACAAATGGGGTGAGCATACTATTTAAGAAGGGAATTCCATTTCAAGAGATGAGGAACGATAGAGATAAAGAGGGAAGATACTTAGCAGTTCAGGGGCTTGCTGTATGCAGTTTGGGTTACCATAATAAACATATATGCACCCACCCCGGCACAGAAACTATTTTTTCAAAAACCTTCATAGGAGAATACTGGACTTTGCTAAAGGTATGATCTTTGTAGGGGGCGACTTTAACTTTCCTCTTAACCAGTAGTAGATACGTCCTTATCCTCATCCCAAAAACCACATAAAACCCTCAAATACATATGGAAAAGCCTAGCAGACTTACACCTACATGATACCTGGCAATATCTATACCCTAATACGAGGGACTATTCCTTTTTCTCTAACCCAAATAGGTCATACTCCCGTTTGGATTATCTCCTTATGGATCAGTCAGGGTTACAACACATCACCAAATCCTCAATATCCCATACAGCGTGGTCAGACCACTCTGCTGTGATCCTGACTCTGAACTGGCCAACTAAACCGAACTCCCCTTTTCTTTGGCGACTAGACGAGACAGTATTAGCTGACCCTGTAGTAGTTCAATCATTGACAGAACTATTGACTGAATTTTTCACCATCAATAAGACACCTGACGTTAGTCATACCTCAATCTGGGAGGCGCACAAATGTTTTGTTAGAGGCCATTTGATAAAGTTGAAATCTAGTGAAGATTACCCCATAGAAGGGACAAGCAAATCGTATTCACTTAGTTAAATCTCCCCAAACAGCAAATACTCCAAAAAAAGGGGAAAGAACACAGAGATACCCAGAAGCAGAATCAAAAGAAAGAGAAATAATTAGACTCAATCTCTAATTTGTCCAACTACATACTCACACCTGCACAAACTGCTGTACTTAATAAGGGATTAGGTTCCGCATCTTCTTTTAATTTTAATTCATTTGACACTATAATTTATGTAAGCTCTATTGTTCGAAAATAAGTCTTGAAGAATAATTTCTTTAATGTTGCACCAATTAATGATGATCAGGTAACGCATGCTCAATACTGTGACAATACAATGTAGGCCTTACATTTCAGGCTCCCATTAGCATAAATGAATTAATTGATTTAGAAAGTGTCTCAATCAGACATATCAACACAACTTAGTGAATCCTGATTACACTTCTGAGCACAAGGATAAGTCACTTTTTTATCATGTACAAAGTAGGGAACATCTGCTAGATACCTTTCAAAATAAAATAGAAAAAGTGCTAACTTAATTGGCTTCCAAAATTAAGGAGGAGCTATTGTAGTATTACATACTAGTGACTAGTGACAACAGGAGGCATACATACAATTAAATAATATAGATCTCTACACAAAACCATTTTGTGACAAGTCATTTTAAAAAGGAAATAATCAATATGTTTGACACAGCACTAAAAAGAGGATTAATGACTTCTGAATAGGTTTTCAAATTGGTATTAGATAATTCCAAAGTACCTATCTTTAAAATGTTACCAAAAATACATAAAACTGTATCCAACCCTCCCAGTAGGCTCATAGTGGAAGGAATTGACTCATTGTTTTTAGAAACTGGATGATTATTTGGATCATATTCTACAACCAGTGGTCATTGCTCTACCTGGGTATATAACAGATAGTACCTATGTGATTCAGCAATTAGAAAAGGTAATCTGGAGAAAATAATACAAATGGGTTACTATAGATGTTGGAGCCCTTTATTCTAGCATTCCTCATAGTATTGGTTTAACAGCTTTAAAGGGACAGTCAACACCAGAATTTTTGTTGTTTCAAAAGAGAGATAATCCCTTTATTACCCATTCCCCAGGTTTGCATAACCAACACAGTTATAATAATACACGTTTTACCTCTGTAATTATCTTGTATCTAAGCTTCTGCTGACTGCCTCCTTATTTCAGTTCTTTTGACAGACATGCAGTTTAGCCAATCAGTGCTCACTCCTAGGTCACTTTACGTGCATGAGCTCAATGTTATCTATATGAAACATGTGAACTAATGCCCTCTAGTGGTCAAAATGTATTCAGATTAGAGGCAGTCTTCAAGGTCTAAGAAATTAGCATATGAACCTCCTAGGTTTAGATTTCAACTAAGAATACCAAGAGAACAAAGCAAAATTGGTGATAAAAGTAAATTGGGAAGTTGTTTAAAATTGCATGCCCTATTTAAAACATGAAAGTTTTTTTTGGACTTGACTGTCCCTTTAAATGACATGCTATTATACACAATAATTTATTGGGTTTATTGTTCAAATCATGGAATTCCTTATATGACACATAACTTTTCCACATTTGAAAGAACCTTTTTTCTAAAAGGAAATGGAACAGCAAATGCTCCCTCATATGCTAATATATTTATGGGGTATTTTGAGACTCAATATATATTCTTTAACATTTCACTCTTTTCAGATAACATAATACTGTGTGGTCAATATATTGATGACTTGATCATCTTTTGGAAGGTACCTGCAAAGTATGATCTCCATCAGTTTATGATTTATCTAAATGAGAATAAAGTCAATATTAAATTCACTTTTAACACGAATAAATACAAAATCTCTTTTTTAGTTGAAGGATATAATTGACCTCTCAATTAAAAAATAAGGTACACAAAAAAGAAACTGTGAGGAACATCATATTAAGAGGTGACTCGTGTCATCCTTAACATACAATAACCCCATTGTTGTATCTTTAGGATGACAAAAGTCACTTCTTTTTTTTTCAAATTCTTTTTTATTTGGGTTCAAATGGATAAACAACAGTTATGCATAGCCTTCCCGGCTGAATGTTACACACACAAGTTATACCGTTGCATAAATATAGAGATAACAATGCTCGAAAGTCTTTAAAAGTGCGCACATCTCCAGGTTGGCAGCAGCTTTTGTTGATGGTTTAAGCTGTAGGAGTCCATGCAAACTACCAAATACCAACTTACATTTTCACATTTTCCAACTAAACAACAACATTAACAAACAACTAACAAATTGCAATACCCTCCAAATACAGAGCCCAGGTACAAATACCACAGTATCAGGGTAGAACCCGTATATGCAAGAAAATAAAAAGGAGGGGGGGACTCTCTCCACTCCTCCAACTCCGCCACCAAAAGCACAATGCGGCCATAGTACTCAGTTATTCCTAAATGCGAGAGATGTTTGCCCTCAATCAGTGTATCCTCCTATCTAATGGACTGTACTACGCTACCCTGTTCAAAGTCGAGAGTACTCCACTCTCCCCTAAGGGATGCCCCCAAAAACAATTCATGACGTGAAAATGGTTGTAATATGTGATGTTGTAGTGTAAGGGGAGAGTCTGTATAAAGCACCGCCATTTATTCAAGAATTACTTCAATCTGTGTCTTGTGTCCAACTTGGTGTCAAGCTGTTATACAAAAAAGTTGTCTGAGTAACCAGTGTTTAAACTGAGATAGGGAGGGGGGCTTTTTAGTGATCCAGAGGGCCAGAATACACTGCCGGGCCAGAAGGATGCACAGGGTAAGCAGAACTTGCATGGTGCCAATCTGTCCCTCCCGCCCAAATAGGTATATTGCCTTCAAGTTTAGGGTTACATTAATTTTCAGTGCAATCTTGATCCAGTATTGTATCTGGCACCAGAAATGTCTGACACAAGGGCAGTCAAAGAAGTAATGACTAATTGTGGATTTGGGCAGAGAACACTTAATACATCTGTTTGGATACGTAAGGTTCCAATGTGCCAAGCGTGTCGGGGTAGTTGCCATTAAGCAATCTAGTCTGCATTTATCAGTGGGGAATCACCAGGCTGGCCTTTTTGGTCAAAATCAAGCTATTTTTAATGTCGTCAGCAGTAATGTCAACTATGCCCTCACCTCTCATTCGAGCCACAATGTCAGCTGCAGAGGTGTCCGCTGCTCGTCTGAGCAGTCCTTGATAGATCGGAGACAAGGAAAACCAACCTATTCTTTCTTGAGAAAGTCGGGTCGTAACCCAACAAAACGCGTAGAGACGTCCCATCTTTTTCTCACCATGTTCCTGTGACGCCGGGTTTAACGTTAGAGCATCCCCTTGTCTGTGCGGTTTTCTGTGGCATTCCGGAAGTCTTACAGATGTGTGCAAGGACTGGGAGACGAACAACACACTCTCAGCTGCCTGTGGAAAACACTTGGAAGTGGTGATATTGCTCATTGTATATTGACACATTGTATGTGTTATTTTAAATGCGCTTTTAGCACTTTCCAAATAAAACAGTGTTACTCTTAGAGTGGTTTGCGCTCTGTTCTTTTTGTATTTTCACTATTTCTTTTGGGAAAAGGAGCACACTCCTGATATCCACTTCAGAGCAGCATCCATACACCCGCATACATCCGGGAAGTATTTGTTTTCTTTTATTATATTTATATACATTTGGCTTTGCTCTTTTGGTGGCAATCTACAGCCAGGAATATGTTTTTATATGTTTTTTTTAAATATCAATTGCTGTGTGTGTATACTTGTGATCAACAGCAGCTTTTATTTTGCCTACATATTTTTATGCTGTAGAGAGATCAATTCTATATATGTTGTATGAGTAGAGAAGCGCAGCTTAAATATATGTGTGTTTTTCCTAATTTAAAGGCTGTGTGAATAATAGCGAAAGGGGAGAGATCCCAAAAACCAGGGTCTTGGGCTATAAGAGTGTTTACGTAGTGCCTGCACTGTAGGTATGCATAAAAATGAGTGTTAGGCAAGCCTAACTCATACCTTAGGTCCTGAAAGGTTCTGACTGTGTGTGACAAGGGGTCCAGGAGAGCGCCAATAGAGTCAATGCCCATTGCCTTCCACATCTGGAATGGGTCTAACTCTCTCCCGGCTGGAAAGTCTTTATTTCCCATCAGTGGGATGAACCTGGGGGAGGGGAGCCTCCTACCCATATACCCAAGAGCCAACCAATATATCTTTGTACATTATGTTATGTTTAATTTCTGCTTGAAGGTCTCGAAGTGGAATGTAAGGGAGATATGCTAGGGAATGCGGCGCCACCATGGTCCCCTCCAGAGAGGGGTCAGTAAAGTGTTCCGAGCGGAGTTGCCAGTCTAGAGTTAGCCATATCAATGCTGCCCAGTTGTATCACCTCAGGTTTCGAAGAGCCAGGCCTCCATTAAGGTAGGGTTGATGTAATTTTGAAGCCGCAATACGTGTTTTCTTCCCCTTCCAGATAAATAATTGCATTGCCTTATTAGTCATCGTTAAATCTTCTTTGGTAATAAGAAAGGGCAGCTTCAACATAGGATACAACAATTTAGGCAAAATCAACATTTTCACAAGGTTAATTTAACCAGATAAACTGAGGGTGAGTCTGGTCCAGGCTTTTAGCTGAGACTGTAGCTGACCACATTGCTTTACAATGTTAAGGTCATAGATTTTATGCGGATTGCAATGAAGCTCCATAAAAGCTCAGTAAAAGGGTATAGGGATTCGTCAGATTTGTGGTCGGTTAGCCATAAGATTTGTTCATGTTAACTTTGTATCCTGCAAAGTCTCCGAAAACATTTAAGATGTCTATGATCCTAGGGACGTGTAAAGCGGGGTCAGTGATGAAAAGGAGCATATCATTGGCATATAATGCCATATGCACAGTATAATCATTCAATAGCATTCCCAGATATGTCTGTTTCAGTTTAAGGGAAAGTGGCTCCAAAGCCAGATCAAAAAGCAGGGGGGACAATGGGCAACCCTGACGAGTGCCTCTCTGGAGAGTGAAGGTAGGAGAAAGAAGGCCATTAACCAATATATTTGCCGTTGGGGAAGAATACATTTTTCCTAGAAAGGCCCCCTGATTCCCCCGTTGCCACAGGGGTTCTGCCCCTGGCCAGAAGTGGTTGATAGCATGAAGGACTTTGCATATGTTGACTACCGATGTTCTGCCGGACACAAAACCCGTTTGATCGGCATGCAACAAAGAGAGGATAATTTTATTCTATTGGCTAAAATTTTCATCAATATCTTGTAATTGGTATTTAACAGGGAAATTGGGCAGTATGACTCTGGGAGGGAATGATACTTTCTGGGTTTAGGGATTAAGGTGATATGTGCTGAAACAAACGGATTAGAGGGGAGGCTATCCTCAAGGAAAAGCGCGTTATATACCTTCGAGAGGGTAGGGGACACCTGGGGGGACAGAAGTCCAAAAAATCTCTACTGGGAGGTCGTCTGGGCCAGGGGTTTTCCCTAAGGACAGGGATTTAATATTGTATTGTATCTCTTCGGAAGATACCAGGGCATTCAGGGCCTCTATCTGTTCCCCTGTGAGATGTGGGGTCGTAAGGGAGCTCCAAAAGTCTATTTGTGAGTTTTAGTCGGTTGGTGGTTGGTTTGTGTATTACTGAGCATAATAGGTTGCCAAGCAATGTGCCAGCTCCGTGGGGGTTCTATATGTCTTCCCCTGGAATCTAAGTGCTGCAGTGTCCTTTTTGGTGCACTGAGTTTTTACAAGGGTGGCCAACAGTCTTCCCGCCTTATTACCGAAACGGTAGAATTTACTTGCCGTTTTTAGTAGACCTTTTGCCTAACAAAAGTGTCTAGCTCCAGCTTGGCTGCAATATAGCTCATACAAGTCACACAACCTATGGGTGCAGTATGCTAGGTAGGTTTGGCCCAGCGTAGTCTGTAAAGTATTGTATGTATATTGAGTTTTACGCTTAAGCTCGGCTACGTATGATATAATATGGCTTGTGAGTACCGCCTTAGCTGCCTCCAGGACAGCTGAGGATTTTCAACATGTGCTAAATTGTCGGTGTAATAGTTATTCCATGCTTGCATGAGTGCTTTCTGGAAGGGTTCAGAGGTGTCTATTTATGAGGGGAATCGCAGGGTATTCCTGGTAGGGCGCTTGCAAGCATTTCCCAAAATAATCTCTACCGGAGCGTGATCAGAAACCACAATGTCATGTATGGTCTCCAATGCCACTCGTGCGATAAGAGCATCCACCACCAGGAATAGGTCTATACGGGACAGTGAGGCATTAGCCTTGGACAGACAGGTATAGTCTCTACCTTCAGGATGTCTCCTATGCCAAATGTCAACTACAGCCAGAGAATTAGCAAGTAAATCAAACACTCTTTCTTTCATGTAATTGGCAAGAGTCCATGAGCTAGTGACGTATGGGATATACAATCCTACCAGGAGGGGCAAAGTTTCCCAAACCTCAAAATGCCTATAAATACACCCTTCACCACACCCACAATTCAGTTTTACAAACTCTGCCTCCTATGGAGGTGGTGAAGCTTATTTATATTCAGGTCATCTTCTTAGGCCTTCAATTTCTTTAGTTGGAAACTTTAGCGCAACAAATATCGGATCATGATTTGTCTAGCATTGTTAAGTTAATTCAGCATGCTAATAATTTCATTTGTGATGCCATTTTCGATATCATCAAAATTGATGTTAGATATACAGTATGTCTTTAGCTATTTTAGCTAGAAGAGCTTTGTGGCTCAAATCTTGGAATGCTGATATTACTTCTAAGTCCAGATTGCTTTCTCTTTCTTTCCAAGGTAATACATTATTTGGTTCTTAGTTGGATTCAATAATTTCAACTGTCACTGGGGGGAAGGGAGGTTTTTTGCCTCAGGATAAAAAAACCTGAAAGGTAAATCTAAAGCTTCTAACCTTTTTCGTTCCTTTTGACATAATAAGGAACAGAAATCTAATCCTTCCCCAAAGGAACCGGTTTTCCAATTGGAAGCCTTCCTTAAATTGTGGAATAAATCCAAGCCATTTAAGAGATCAAAGCCAACCCCTTAGCCCGCATGAAGGTGCAGGCCTTCATTCCCAGCTCGATGGTAGGGGGGCAGATTAAAATTTTTCAAAGATGTTTGGATCAGGTTTGGTCCAAAATCATTGATTCAGAGTATGTCTCTCAGGGGTACAGAATAGGGATTCAGAGTAAGACCACCTGTGAGAAGATTTTTTCTCTCTACGGGCATGTCCAGCAAACTCAGTAAAGGCTCCAGGCTTTCCTGAAGTGTGTTTCAGACCTGGGAGTTATCAGGGGTAATCATACCAGTTCCCAGGTACCCTGTCCAGGTCCATGGGATCCTCAGGGACGAAAGCAGTGGATGCGTTGACACTTCCTTGGTGTTATCAACCGGCTTATATTTTCCCACCTCTAGTTCTTCTTCAAAGAGTGATCTCCAAAATCATCATTGAGCAATCGTTTGTGCTGCTGGTGACTCCAGCATGGCCTCACAGGTTTTGGTATGCAGATCTTGTTCGGATGTCCAGTTGCCTACCTTGACCACTTCCATTAGGGCCAGACCCTCTTTCTCAAGGTCCGTTTTTCCATCAGTATCTCAAATCATTAAATTTGAAGGTATGGAAATTGAACGCTTAGTGCTTAGTCATAGAGGTTTCTCTGACTCAGTGATTAATACTATGCTGCAGGCTCGTAAATCTGTCTCTAGAAATATTTATTATCGAGTTTAGAAGACTTACATTTCATGGCGTTCTTCTCATAAATTCTCTTGGCATTCTTTTAGAATTCCTAGAATTTTACAGTTTCTTCAGGATGGTTTGGATAAAGGTTTGTCTGCAAGTTCCTTGAAAGGACAAATCTCTGCTCTTTCTGTTTTATTCCACAGGAAAATTGCTAAACTTCCTGATATTCATTGTTTTGTACAGGCTTTGGTTCATATCAAGTCTGTCATTAAATCAATCTTTCCGCCTTGGAGTCTTAATTTGGTTTTGAAGGCTTTACAGGCTCCTCCATTAGAGCCTATGCATTATTTGGACATTAAACTACTTTCTTGGGAAGTGTTGTTCCTTTTGGCCATCTCTTCTGCTAGAAGAGTTTCTGAATTATCTGCTCTCTCTTGTGAATCTCCTTTTCTGATTTTTCATCAGGATAAGGCAGTTTTGCGGACTTCATTTAAATTCTTACCTAAAGTTGTGAATTCTAAAAACATTAATAGAGAAATTGTTGTCCCTTCTTTGTGTCCTAATCCTAAGAATTCTTTGGAGAGATCTTTACATTCTTTGGATGTGGTGAGAGCTCTGAAATATTATGTTGAAGCCACTAAAGATTTCAGGAAACTTCTAGTCTATTTGTTATCTTTTCTGGTTCCAGGAAAGGTCAGAAGGCTTCTGCCGTTTCTTTGGCATTGTGGTTAAAGCTTTTGATTCATCAAGCTTATTTGGAGTCGGGTAAAGCCCCGCCTCAGAGAATTACAGCTCATTCTACTAGATCAGTTTCCACTTCTTGGGCTTTTAAGAATGAAGCTTCAGTTGATCAGATTTGCTATGCAGCAACTTGGTCTTCTTTGCATACATTTACTAAATTCTACCATTTTGATGTATTTGCTTCTTCGGAAGCAGTTTTTGGTAGGAAAGTTCTTGAGGCAGCTGTTTCAGTTTGATTCTTCTGCTTATGATTTACGTTTTTATTTTTATTTTTTGAGAATAAACTTATATTTGGGTTGTGGATTTATTTTTTCAGCGAAAAGGCTGTTTTTATTTTGTCCCTCCCTCTCTAGTGACTCTTGCGTGGAAGTTCCACATCTTGGTTATTGCTATCCCATACATCACTAGCTCATGGACTCTTGCCAATTACATGAAAGAAAACATAATTTATGTAAAAACTTACCTGATAAATTAATTTCTTCATATTGGCAAGAGTCCTTGAGGCCCACCCTTTTTATGGTGGTTATGATTTTTTTGTATAAAGCACAATTCTTTCCAAATTCCTTTGTTGATGCTTTTTACTCCTTTCTTTATCACCCCACTTCTTGGCTATTCATTAAACTGAATTGTGGGTGTGGTGAGGGGTGTATTTATAGGCATTTTGAGGTCTGGGAAACTTTGCCCCTCCTGTTAGGATTGTATATCCCATACGTCACTAGCTAATGGACTCTTGCCAATATGAAAGAAATTAATTTATCAGGTAAGTTCTTTTTTCAAATTTCCCTTTATAATTCTGTAACCTTTTTGCCGTTGGGACCTCCTGCACCCAAGTTCTATCCAAAAGTTGTGGTTGAGGTTGTGGGGATAGGTTAAAATCACCTCCAATTACTAAATTTGAACCCGCAAATGGGGCTAAGGTTTGTATTAAAGTTTCCCAAAAGGCAATTAACTTGTGGTTGGGCGCATAAATGTTACATAAGGTATATTTTGTGGAATCTATGGAAATCTGTGCAATAAGAAATCTGCCCTCTGGATCAGCAACCGTATTGAGAATGTGAACCTGTAGGCGTTTGCCAAATAGAATAGCCAGATCTCTGCTAGAGGAATTATTATTAATACAAAACCCTCCCTACCCAATTGCATCTTAGCTTTTCATGTTCCTCATCCCCCAAATGTGTCTCTTGCAAAAGGGCCACGTCAGCATTTAATCTGCGCAGGTGTGTTAAAATCGACTTACGTTTTATGGGGGAGTGGACACCGCAAACATTCCAGGTAAGTATTTTAAGCGCCATATTCGGGCATTGTCTGGAGCAAAAGAGGGTCACCCCTAAAATGATGTGTATGGGAGAAGCAAAGAGAGTAGGGGGGAGGGGCAGAGAGAGGAGGAAGAGCAAAGAGGCACCTCGGTCACTAGGCCAGAGAAGCCCTGTACCTGGAAAAAAAAACATATTATACAGCAACATTATAGACACAAATAACTTGTCATCCAACAGTCTCCTATTCTGTGTTTGGAGAAACCAGTTGTAGAGGAGTAAATAACAGTGGGAGTAGAGCCTGTAGGCTATATCGGGGAGTGTCTCACTCCACAGTAAAAAGGCAGGCATCATATGGATTCTATGCCAGATAGATATTATTTTATAATCCTGAGCATTCGTAGTGGGCTTAATGAGACACTGTCGCCAGCAGGGACTGCAATGGGGGATGCCAGGCAGCCAGTAGGAAATCTGTACAATACACTTGTCTATGGTGATAATAAAACAGTATACATTCTTTAGAGAGCAGAGCAATCATTCAAAACCAACAGTACATATACTAAAAAACGTTTTGCGAGAGTAGGTCACAAAATGAATACATGCAGAGCCATTACTACTCAGTTCCCAGCTCCCGAGGCAAGAAAGGCCCATTGGCAAGGTAGCGGCCAACTGGGGGCATAATTTGTGATTAGCCTAGGGCCCCAGAGCAGACAAATGAGGCCAGCACACCAGCACTCACCCACACAAAAATACTAAACCTAACAATAAACAACAGGCAATACATAAACATTTGGATCATAACATTTGGCAGGCTCACGTGAAAGAAAAATGCAGTCCTTAACTTCCACAGATTGGCTTCTTTTAGAGGAGAGGTGAGAGCAATGTCCACCTCCTCTCCAAGTGTCTCCCACAACAGGCGGGTACAAAGGAGAAGAAAGCTGACAAACATTAAGAATTTTATAGCCATTTAGACGGCTACATGTAGACAAATTCACCAACATGGTGGCCTTTGCAGAAAATCAGTTGACCTCTGGATATTCTTCAGTTGCAAGATAGCTCTGTAGGGCCTTGGGGGAGTGAAAAAGCTTGATTCCCGATGCCGTGTGAAGGCGCAGCTTGGCAGGAAACAACAATGCAACTTTGAGGCCCTGTTCATGCAGGCGGGAGCAGAAGGGAGCAAATTATTTTCTTAGCTTAATGACTTCCGCCGAGTAATCTTGAAACAGGAGCAGTCTGAAACCCTCAAACATAACCTCTTTGTGCGTTCTGTAAGGACTTTGATCTTTTCCTGGAAGTTGGGGCATTTGTAAATAACCTGTCTTGGTCTCATCTTGGCATACTCAAGGGTACAATCAGGGCCCACCCGATGAGCTCTCTCTACATCAATAGGCAATATGTCCGGAGACAGTCCAAGCAATCTAGGAAAGGTCAGGGCAGTAAATTCCAGCAAATCTTTTCCCTTAACTGATTCTGGGACACCCACTATACGCAGGTTATTGTGCCTGCTTCTGTTCTCCAGGTCGTCTATGTGGTCTAGTAGATGTTGGTTCTCTTTGTGGAGTTGTCTAAGTGAGGTGTCCAAGGTTGTTTGTCTATCCTTCACCTCTGATATGCGTGTTTCTGTGACATTGAGATGGGAGGAGAATTGGTGGATCTCAGTTGCCAGCGTGTCCACCTTTGGTAAAAAAAAAAAGATTTTAATTCTGGTCTCCAGCTGGTGTAACCAAAGGCTACAAGCTTTGGTGGGTGTCATTATGCAGGTCTGCAGCATGTCTCTGCCTCCTTTCTGCTGTTTTTGTTTTGTGGCTCATGGTTTCTTTAGAATGGGGTGAAAGTTTCTGAAAGTATTTGTCCACTTTCATGAGCAAGCTTATGGTAACAAATAGGCAGCTCTCCAAGTATAGTAACCAACGTAAACAGCTCTCTCAGTGTTTACAGGTGTCTGCAGGAACCAACAATATGTATTTGGCAAACTGGTAGTTTCATATAGTGACAAGAAAACAATTACAGTCCCACTGTGAAAGGGTTCTTGATATGCGGTGAAACTATGCGCTTATCACCCAGCTTGTAATAGGTGGCAGAGCGCTGAGTCACTGGGGTAGTTATAAGGGCTATAAGTGTAAACTCTGGCCCACCGATATATCCACACTACTTCAGGCATCTACATAGGGCAGTGAGGTCTCTAGCTATTTAAAATGGTGCTGGCAGTTCTATGCACACAATTAGCTGTCTCTGAATGAGTTATAGTCAGCACTCAACTGTGGCACTATACAACCTCCAGGTCCGGTAGGGAAGTAGAGGGGGTCACGTGATAGTGTGCTTATGCTATGGGGTCTCTGGTCAAGCACTCCTCCGGCCAGCGGGTCAGCGTGGAAAAAGACCCAGCTGTACACTCACCACCAATTGCTGATGCTGTTCCACGGTAGGAAGCAGCAATGCCGCCTGCAGGAAGTTATTCGTCACTCCCACTCTGCAGTCCAGAGGAACTCTAAGCGGATCCAGGATATACCTGCGTGGCGCTACACTTCTTCCTCAGTGCGCAGATCCTTCGCCACGTGGGTAGCACGATGTCCACAACCGGGGGCCAGGGCTGGTGGAATGCCCTGCACAGTTCACACTTTCCACTGGCGATGACCACTACACAGTCTCCCAGAAGGAAATAACGTTGTGGGGTCTGGATGGCCGCTCTAAGGGGTGGAAAAATTGCTTTTTTGGTAATTTGGAAGCGGAGCTCACACCCGTTGCTGCCATCCAGAAGTCACGCCCACCGGAAGCCGACAAAAGTTATTTCTTAATATAATGTTCCTTGCACTTCAGTTTTTTAGATTACACAGGAATTGTTCTAATAGTATCACCTATCAAAATCAATCACAAATACTTATTGAACAGCTTATATCTAGGGGTAATAAGAAAAATGTACTTAACAAAATTAGTAGTGAAGTTGTTAAGAAACCCAGAGAGGAACCTATACAGTAACAAAAATTTAAGTTTACCTCTAAATGTTTTTTTTTTTACTAGATATAGCAAACAATATGATAAAATCTGTAAGATCCTGAAAAAGAATCTACCTATGCAGATCCAGGCTACAATAAAATTATTAAAAATGATATCCAATGTGTAGCAAAAAGGGCACAAACAATTAGAGAGAGAGTAATGAACCAATAATGGAGATATAAAACCTAATTGGCTACGAGAAACGAAGGGTTCCTTAAATATGGTCATACACTATGCAAATGTTGTACTTATATATGCAAATCCAAGACTTTTAGCTCTATAAATACAGAGTTATCATATACTGTTAATACTAGGATCACTTGTAATACAAATCATGTAATTTTTTTCATTGCATGTAAATCATTCTTGTTCCGGTATTTAGGGGTCACTACTAGGGCTTTAAGAGATAGAATCAGGGAGCACTAATTGGCAATAGAAGACGCGAAATTCAGGACCCCCATAACCAAACATTTTCATCAATATGCACATGGCTTAAACTATTTGTCCTTCAAGGTGATAGAGCATATTGCTAAGGACCTCTATTTGGAGATAGAACAAAGCAATTATTTTGCAGAGGTCTTCTGGATTTTCACTTTAAAGACTCATCAGCCTGATGACATTAATCAAAGATATGATATGGATCAATTTTTTTAAATAGGTGTGTTTTTTTGTTTTCCCCCTGTATATGTAATCACTAAGCATTATAGTATTTATACATTTTTGACATTACAGGAATTAAAAACTATGGGAAAGTTTTTTTGTCTAATTCCTGTCTTTTTCCTTGTATAAGAGACTTCATGAATAAAATATTTTTTTTCCGTTATCTACATCTCTTGTATATAGGTATTAAAAGCTCATGTTATAAATGAATTATTGATTTTTTATGTTTTTAATGCAAATTATTTTATTGATTAGTTATTAGGACTATTGGAAAAACTTATCACAAAGGGTTAAGGAAACAGGTGAACCTTTTACACTACTTAGCATTGATGATTGGTCAAATGTTAAAGCTTTTTCCTTTAAAAGTTAGCTTCTGATGTTACTCTTAGCAAGTGTGCCAGGTGGCACAGAAAACGCGTCAGATTTCTCCATTTGGTATGACACAGGAATGAATACATGTACATACTTTGTCTACAATAAATGATGTACTTTTTATCTGCTGTGATGTCTGCATTTATTCTTTATTTGCCATTATATCAGTTGTTAATAAACAGATAACAGGCTGGCAGGAGAAATATACAGTTAACATAAGGTAATGACAGGCTTGGAGGAGTGCATGCATAAATATGTGACTCCCACTAACTTAAAAATTTAGCAGACATGCAAGCTGCGATCACAATACACTGCACAAACTGTTTCATTTAATCTGTTATTTACTTCTGCATGTCATTATTAATGTAACTTAATTAATGTGAGTTTGCTAATTACATGATTCCATAACTGTTGATTCACTTCCCATTCTCACCTTAATGCTATTTGTTGGATAGTATCATCTAGAGTGCATTTTTACTTTGTTTCTAATTTTGGATTGTTGTCTTCCCTATGTGTTGTTGTTTTATTCTTTTTTTTTTTAAATAATATTTTTATTGGATGAAAAGAAAAACAATACATAATAACGTGTTTCAGATCACAAAGGATACATATCAATAAAAGCTATGTCAGTTTTTATACAATGCGAAAGCATAACATCCAGCATTTTAATTTACATTTAGTGAATTATAAAACAATTTATACAACTTAGTAAGAAAACTGAACATTAGTTGGTCATTTTATTTACTCAAAACTGAGGTCTCTTTGCCCATCTTCATAGAAACAGTTTGATCTAATTAATCTTCTACACAATTTACGTGGGGATCTCTCTCCTATTTAACAATATTACACTGTATATTGTTATAGAGTAGTCAATGTATATGCATTCGTGTTTCCCAATAAAATTTTATATTATGGAACATTTCCATATCTTTCCTTACAAAGTATCCATATTCCTCTAGATGAATTGTTTGTTCCATTAGTGACTCCCATGCTTGGTATGTAGGGATTATTTGGGATTTCCAATTAATAGCTATCAAGGATTTTGCAGTGTTTAGAGCTAGTTGTACTAATTTCCTACGTATTTTACACTTGCATTGTGGGAGTAGATTTAATAGTGCTGTAGTGGGTTGGAGTTGGTACTCGTGGTTTTGGTTGCTAATGGATTTAATGTATTCCCCTTTTTTTAGCCAGAAAGGTTGTAGATTATTGCAAGACCACCATATGTGGATCATATTGCCTCTACTGCCGCAGCCTCTCCAACACATGTCAGAGGCAGTTGGGTATATCGTCTTAATCCTTACCGGTGTGATATACCATCTCGCTAAGATCTTAAAATTTAATTCTAATGCTTTAGCAGATACTGAAGATGTTCTGGTGTTATGTATAATGCGTTTCCAATCTTTTTCTGTTAACTCTAACCCTAGTTCCCTATGCCATCTATCTACATAGTTAGGAATTTCTTTTGGCTCTCTAAGTGATAATGCTTTTTTTGCCCATGCTAAAGTGTGGCATAATGGCTGGACACTAAGGCACAGTTGTTCAAACAGAGAGGGTTGTCTGGTTATCGCTTCTGTATCCGGCGAAGTGGCAAGGAAGTGTTTAAGTTGGTAATATTTCAACCATTTCGAAAAGGCTCCCCCCAGTATATTATTTAACTAATTTCTCGGCTTGAGCTTACCGCCATTCAAAAATTTGTATATGGGTATCGTATATCCCATCTCCCAATTATGCTGTGTGTTCAGTTTTTGTTCTAACCCCCCATGGAGTTCTGCGTTGGCCGATACTGGGGACATAGGGGATCTCAGAGAAGATATCTTCTCATTATTGACTAAAATATTATCCCAGATCTCGAACACGTGCTGGTATAGAGGGTATGTTTTGACCCATGGCGGGCGGCTCTTTTTATCTACCCAACACAATGCACCAGGGGACGGGGATTTCAAGATATGGGAATCTAGTGCTATCCAGGCCTTACTTTCTGCATTGCGGTGCCAATCTAGTATTTTTTGTAAACATTTTGCCTTATAATACAGCTCTAAATTGGGAAGTCCCAATCCACCTCTCTCGGGTAGACCGATACATTGTCTTTTTAATGATTCTAGGTTTAATTTTACCCCAAATGTATTTATTTATCAATGTTTGTAGCGCATTGCGGAATGAGTTAGTCAATGCGATTGGCACCGTTTGGAATATATAGAGAATTCTGGGCAATACAGTCATTTTTACCGCCTGAATGCGTCCCCACCATGAAATTGATTTATCACCCCATCTATTTAGCTCCTTCTCCAATTCTCTGTAAAGGGTCTGATAATTCCATTCAAACAGGATAGAGGGCTTAGGGGATAGGTATATCCCCAGATATTTAATGCCTTTTTTTGGGGGGCTAAATGGACACTTCTTTAATATTTCTAAATATTCCACAGCTGGCATAGTGATGTTTAAAATCTCAGACTTTTGATCATTTATTAAAAAATTAGAGAAAGATCCAAACTCTCTAAACTCCCTCAACACTTCCGATATTGATTCTGTAGGGTTGGTCAGAGTAAGTAACACTTCGTCCGCGTAAAGTGATAACTTATAATTATCTTGCCCTATCTTAATACCCGAAATCTGTTTATTTTGTCTGATTCTGTGGGCCAGTATTTCCATGCTCAACACAAATAGCAGGGGAGACAGGGGACATCCCTGCCGGGTGCCATTTTGTATAGAAAACGCATCCGATAGTATATTATTAGCTTTTACTTTAGCTGATGGACTTTGGTATAAGCTGAAAATTCTCTTTAAAATAGTTTCTCCGAATCCCATCTTGCATAAGACCGCCTGTAGGAATCTCCAGTCCAGGCGGTTGTGATAATTTTGTCTCACCAAACTTCAGAGAAAAATAATAAAAAATAAAATAAATGGAATGTAGCTCTATTCTTGTAAACAGCAAGTAAATATAACTTATTCTACTAGCATGCACAAGGTGAGCATTTACTTTTAGTAATTGAAGTGAAAAGTATGGTTTAAACCTCTATGAATGATAATAATAAATCTTATGAGAGAAACATATTAAGCTTCTTTAATATAAGCAATGATTCCTTAATATTATCAAAAAAGAAAAAATGAGAAAAAATCCTTTATATTCAGGATAAGAAATGAGGTGATAAAGTTCAATTCTAGATAAAGTAATGTTCAAGTATCTTTCCTTAAGTTTCACGCACTCACACAAACACTCTAAAATATATATACAATGTTCCAACACACACGCAATATTGACCAGCAAGGAGGAGGTTAATTCAGTGTAATACACCTCAGGTAAGTAATGACACTTAGCGTTATATTTGGAAACCTTAAATTTTGTATGCAATACGATACCAAAACCAGCGTGGTGGCAAGACCAGATTTCCCCAGAAGCGATGGTGTAAGGTGGAGAGCGGTAATAACAGCAGAGTAAGTGCTAAACCGGAGATTAGTAGAGAGCGGCGTTTCGGTAGCAGCTTGTGTGAGTGCGGCTTCAGCCGTGTGTGATTGAGTTCCGGTAGCGTAGGGATATGATTAGAAGTCTCAGTCCAAAAGAATCAGGAAAGAAGTGCAGCAAACTTAGAGACACAAACAGCCTTCAAAAATTAAAATACTTAAGACCTGAAAGGGAAAAGTATACTGCTTGGAAAGAGCAGTAGCACAGGATGAGAGAATCCACTTTAATTTTCAGGCACTGAGTAATGGAAAAGCACTTCCTTAAATAGGAGGAAGTGCTGATAGTCAGAAAGTCTTAAAGGGATATCACATCCCCCCCTTCTCAGGGAATCACCCCCAGGGATTCCAGACCAGGTTTAAGGGGGTAACGATGATGAAATGACTTCACCAGACGAGGGGCATGAACTTCTGAATGAAGATGCCAGGAATCATCCTCTGGACCATAACCCTTCCATCTGATGAGATATTCTAATCTTTGTCGTCGAATCCTAGAATCCAGTATCGATTCAACTTCAAATTCCTCTTGAAGATCCACTGAGATAGGAGGCGGAAGATCAACTGCCGTGCGTGTCATTGAATTAAAAGGTTTCAATAATGAAATATGGAAGGTGGGATGAAACTTGTAATCCTTGGGTAACGTGAGCTTGACCACATTGGGATTTATTATCTGCTCTACAGGGTAAGGTCCCAGAAACTGGTTAGCCAATTTCTTGCTAGGGACCTGAAGTTTGAGGTTTTTAGTAGAGAGTAACACTAAGTCACCAATTTTATATTCAGGTCCAATCGAATGTTTCCGATCATAGTATTTCTTTTGGTATTCCTTAGCCTCAGCTAGATGTGTTTTCAATACTCTCAATCGATCTTGAAGTTTGGAAGAAAAATCTAAAGCTGAAGGGGAATTCACTGTTTTGTGGGACAAGGTTATAGTGTTAGGATGGTACCCATAAGTTGCGAAAAAGGGGGATGTTTTGGTTGAGGAACACAATGAATTATTATGAGTAAATTCAGCCATAGGAAGGTAAATTAGCCAGTCATCTTGTAAATGTGAAATATAACAACGTAAAAAGTGTTCAATGGTCTGGTTCAGTCTTTCTGTCAACCCATTTGTCTGTGGATGGAAAGCAGTAGTGTAGCGATGATCAATTTTCAGTAGCTTACACAAAGATCTCCAGAAGGAAGAGGTGAATTGGGTACCCCTATCAGTAATAATATTAGAGGGTAAACCGTGTAGTCTTACAACCTGATCAAGAAATACTTTGGCTGTAGTCATGGCAGTTGGTAATCCCTTGAGTGGAATAAAATGAGCCAGTCTTGTTAAATGGTCGACTACTACCATGATAGTGTTATATTGTTGTGATGCAGGTAACTCCACTATAAAATCCATGGCAATAGTACTCCATGGTTTATCTGGAATGGGCAGAGGTCTAAGTAACCCTATGGGATTTTTATGTTCAATTTTATTTCTAGCGCAATTCTCACACCTAGAGACGTAATCATAAATGTATTTATTCATCCCTGGCCACCAAAACTTACGACGGGTTAGTTCAATGGTTTTCTGTATCCCTGGGTGACCAGATATGGTGTCATCATGGGTATGTGTGAGAATGGAAGACCTTATTTTCTCAGGTATGTATAACTTTTCCTCATGATAAAAAAGACCTGTAGTAGGATCTTTAGAACAATTCTGTAGTGGTATTGAATCATGTTTTAGAGCAGTGTAAATCTCTTCTTCTAAGGGTGTTAAGGTACCTATTATCTTTTCTGGAGGGATAGTGAAGTTAGGTTGTTCATGAGGAAGTAACTCATGAATACGAGAAAGTGCATCTGCCTTTGTGTTTTGACTCCCAGGTTTATAAGTTATTAAAAAGTTAAAGCGATCTAAAAAGAGTGACCACCTTGCTTGTCTAGCTGTTAAAGTCTTATTCTTTTTTAAGTATTCTAAATTTTTATGATCAGTATAAATAAGGAATGGAATTACTGATCCTTCTAGTAGGTGTCTCCATTGTTCTAGAGAACACTTAATAGCAAGGAGTTCTTTGTCTCCAACACTATAGTTAGCTTCAGCACAAGTCAAAGTTCTTGAATAGAACGCAATGGGATGAACTTCACCTGTCTCCTTATTTTGTTGGGAAAGAACAGCCCCAATGCCTGTGTTCGATGCATCAACTTCCAACAGGAACTGTTGATCAAATTTAGGCAGTGTTAGTATTGGCGCTGTTGTGAACATTTCCTTAAGACTATCAAAAGTCTTCTGGGCTTGTTCAGACCACTTAAAGCGCTGTTTTATACTAGTTAATTGTGTTAGTGGTTTTATCACTGAGGAGAAATTTTTTATAAATTTACGGTAATAATTTGCGAAACCAATAAATCGCTGTAATGCTTTTACTGTAGTGGGTATAGGCCAGTCTTTAATTGCGGCTACTTTTTCAGGATCCATTTCTATTTTGTTTGGGGTAATTATATAACCCAAAAACTTTATTTTAGAGACATGGAAAACACATTTTTCCAGCTTTGCATATAACTTATGCTCCTTGAGACGAGTAAGAACCCACCTAACATGTTTTTCATGTTCTATGGGAGATTTCGAATAAATCAGAATATCATCTAGATATATGATGACACAGATATCCATTAGATCATGAAAAATCTCGTTGATAAAATGTTGGAAGGTTGCGGGAGCATTGCTTAGACCAAAGGGCATTACGTTATACTGGAAAAGACCATAGCGAGTTCTGAACGCGGTTTTCCATTCGTGTCCTTCCTTTATGCGAATAAGATTATAAGTGCCCTTTAGATCTAATTTTGAGTAGATCGTGGCCTCATTTAATCTTTCGAGTAACTCTGGTATGAGAGGTAAAGGATACCTATTTTTAATTGTTATTTCATTCAATGCCCTGTAGTCAATAATAGGTCTTATTGTCCCATCTTTGTTGCGTACTAAAAACAGTCCTGCAGCAGCAGGGGATGTTGAGTGTGAGATGAACCCTTTTCGCAAGTTTTCATCTAAATATGATCTTAGATATACCAATTCTTCTTGCGAAAGAGGGTAAATCTTTCCATGTGGTATTTGAGATCCCGGTATTAAATCAATGGGACAGTCAAATTCCCTATGTGGTGGGAGGTTTTCTGCCTCCTTGAGGTCAAATACCTCTGCCAGGTCCTGATAAATTTGAGGCAGCTCATGTTCTATAGTAGAGATTACCTGATAGGGAAAACAAGTCTTTATACAATAATCAGAGTCAAAATTTACTTGTGGTGATGACCAGTCAATATGAGGATTATGTATTTGTAACCAGCTAAATCCTAAGATGATAGTATGCATGTAGATAGGTATGAGGTCAAAAGTAATATATTCGGAATGTCCTTGGTCAGTTGTTATGAGTAAAGGGATTGTCTGATGAGTAATGGGGCCCTGTTGTATAATAGAACCATCAATAAGTTTAACTGAAACAGGATGTGTCTTGACAACAGTTGGAATTTTATTGAGCTTAACATATGCTATATCTATATAATTTCCTGACGCCCCAGAATCAATCAAAGCGTTAGATCGCACGTTTTTCTGATCCCACTGTAAAGAAAAGGTGAGAGTGAGATGTGGATTTTGAGTAATGTGAAAAATATTGTGATTGAATCTACCCTTACCCTTTTTCTGTCTCAATAGAGATGGACAATTTGTGACGGAGTGGTCCTTTTGTCCACAATAAAGACAGAGATTTTCTAATCTGCGTCTGGTTTTTTCTTCTGGGGTTAGAGGACCCCTTATAGTTCCAATTTCCATAGGAACCTGGTTTGAAACAGCTTTTTCCATGGTTGTAGAACAGGTATAGGAACGTCTGGGCACAACTTCATAGGAAGCTTTTTCAGCCTTTCTTTCACGTAACCTTCGGTCCAAAGTGGTGCTTAATTTCATCAACCCATTCAGTGTGTCAGGCATCTCTAATCGTGACAATTCATCTTTAAGGAATTCAGAGAGACCCAATCTGAATTGGTTCTTTAAGCTGATCTTGTTCCATTGAGAGTCATCTATCCACATTTGAAATTCAGTAATATATTCTTCAATGTTTCTTTTCCCCTGTCTCATAGATCTTAATTTATTTTCAGCTGTTATTTGAGTGTGGGAATCCTCATACAAGGCAGTCATAGCTAGAAAAAATTCTTCAAGCGAATCCAATATTGGATGTTCACTTTCAAAGAATCTATTGGCCCAGGAGCGTGGCTCCCCCTGGAGGAAGGAAATAGTGGTACAGACCTTTATCCTTTCACTATGGTATGTTTTAGGTCTAAGTGAGAAAAGAAGTTTGCATGCACTTTTAAAATCCCTGAATTCGCTGCGCTTGCCAGAGAAGGGTTGTGGGTATTGTATGTGAGGTTCAGCAATTCCTGCTTCTTTCCCTGACATACAATCTTTTATTAAGGTTTTAAGAGCTTTATTTTCAGTTTGTACCTCTGTTAAGGCTCTAGCAAGATATTCTAATTTTTGATGAATATTAGAAAATTCATTTTTAATTTCATTGGGATCCATCTTCCAATAAAAAAATAAAAAAAAACTTTATTTTTGTGGCCTGAAAATTCTGTGATAATTTTGTCTCACCAAACTTCAGAGAAAAATAATAAAAAATAAAATAAATGGAATGTAGCTCTATTCTTGTAAACAGCAAGTAAATATAACTTATTCTACTAGCATGCACAAGGTGAGCATTTACTTTTAGTAATTGAAGTGAAAAGTATGGTTTAAACCTCTATGAATGATAATAATAAATCTTATGAGAGAAACATATTAAGCTTCTTTAATATAAGCAATGATTCCTTAATATTATCAAAAAAGAAAAAATGAGAAAAAATCCTTTATATTCAGGATAAGAAATGAGGTGATAAAGTTCAATTCTAGATAAAGTAATGTTCAAGTATCTTTCCTTAAGTTTCACGCACTCACACAAACACTCTAAAATATATATACAATGTTCCAACACACACGCAATATTGACCAGCAAGGAGGAGGTTAATTCAGTGTAATACACCTCAGGTAAGTAATGACACTTAGCGTTATATTTGGAAACCTTAAATTTTGTATGCAATACGATACCAAAACCAGCGTGGTGGCAAGACCAGATTTCCCCAGAAGCGATGGTGTAAGGTGGAGAGCGGTAATAACAGCAGAGTAAGTGCTAAACCGGAGATTAGTAGAGAGCGGCGTTCCGGTAGCAGCTTGTGTGAGTGCGGCTTCAGCCGCGTGTGATTGAGTTCCGGTAGCGTAGGGATATGATTAGAAGTCTCAGTCCAAAAGAATCAGGAAAGAAGTGCAGCAAACTTAGAGACACAAACAGCCTTCAAAAATTAAAATACTTAAGACCTGAAAGGGAAAAGTATACTGCTTGGAAAGAGCAGTAGCACAGGATGAGAGAATCCACTTTAATTTTCAGGCACTGAGTAATGGAAAAGCACTTCCTTAAATAGGAGGAAGTGCTGATAGTCAGAAAGTCTTAAAGGGATATCACAGCAGTCAAACGCTTTTTCAGCGTCGGCAGAGACAATCACCATACCTATCTTATGAGTTTTAGCATAATCAATTAATTGTAATGTTCTGATGGTGTTGTCTCTTGCTTCTCTGCCTGGAACATATCCGGCTTGATCTAAATGCATTATTTGGGGTAAGATTTTGTTAATGCGCCCTGCCAGGACTTTCGCATATATTTTGAGATCCGTGTTGAACAGTGAAATGGGTCTATAGCTACCCGGTAAATTAACTGGTTTATTTGGTTTAGGTAGCACGGATATGTGGGCTTCTAAGCACTCTGTCGGGAATCGACCTAATTTATCTACGTGTTGGAATGCCTTTAGCAATTGTGGGGCTATTAGTGTCTTATACATCTTATAATATTCATTTGAGTATCCGTCTGGCCCGGGGCTTTTATTATTAGGTAATGTTTCAATAGCTGCTATGATCTCCTTCAGCGTAAAGGGAGAATCTAGGATATCTGCCTCCTGTGCTGAGATTTTAGGGGTATCTACAGTATCTAAGTATTGCAGAAGCGCCTTTGAATTTTTTGCGTCATATGGTTTTGCAATGTTGTATAACTTAGCGTAATAGTCTCCGAACACATTTGCTATTCTTTTTGGATCTGTTTCCGCCTGCCCTTTATCATTGTCGATTTTAAAAATATGGGACTGGAATGTTTTTTTTGCTAGGGCTTTTGCTAACCAAGCTTTTTGCTTAATGAGTTCTCCTCTAATGGTTGCCTTATGGGCCAACCAATTGTTAATCCCATTCGTATCTGCTGATGTGTTAAGTTGGAAGAATTCTTGTATAGTCTCGCCAATGTGGTTTTTAATATTTGGGTTGTGTAGTATAGTAGAGTCTAGGCGCCACATAGGTTGGCGTTTTGGCATCGAAGGCCACATAAGTTCCAGGGTGATGGAGGCATGGTCTGACCATGAGATTGGCAGGATCTCAGCTTCTGTGGCTAAAGCTATGTTATTATGATCCACCAGCCAATAATCTATCCTAGAATAGGAGTGTCCTGGGTGTGAATAAAAGGTAAAGCTCCGTGTTCTAGGGTGTTTCAGCCTCCAAACGTCTATTAATAACAGGGTATCAAGTTGTTGTGTGATACGTGATCTATTTTTATGGGTTATTTGGCTTTTACCTGAAGAACTGTCTATGTGAGGATTCATTGTGACATTCAAATCTCCACCTACTAATACCATACCTTTCTTTACTTCCCCTAGTTTGGTTAGTGCTTTATTATAGAAAGGTTGTTGACCCATATTGGGCGCATAAATGTTCATTAACGTTAGCTGGCTATTATATAATGTCCCTATTAATATCAAGAACCTACCTTCCTCATCAGCATATTGTTCTGAAACCTGAAATGGTATTTCTCTGCTAATTAGTATACCCACCCCATTTTTTTTTTTTCATTTGAATTAAAGAATTGTTGGGTATATATTTTTGAATATAGGGTTGGCTCCTTATGTTTGGGAAAGTGGGTTTCTTGGAGGAATATTATCGAACCCTGTGATTTTTTAAACCAGGCCAAGGCCATGGACCTCTTATTTGGAGAGTTTAAACCCTTACAATTCTGTGATAACAATTTTATATTATGAGACATTGCATAGATATGTGTTTGGCTTTCTCATTAGCTTAATCTTTACTATAATCAGACGGGCAACATGACATTCTATCTTATAAGTTAGTGACCAACAATAAGAATGAAACATTAAGAACATTAAAACAGGAAAAAACAGAAACAACATCGTAATCATAAAAACAAATAACATGTTCTCACTCTCAAATGCGAGATGCAAATGGAAGGATAGGGGAATCCAAAGACCTAATTAGGTTAAGACACAATTGGGTTTAAGTAGCTTACAAAATGTATTAGTTTATTAGAACTAATAAAAAAATTTTTTTTTCTTTTTATTATTATTATAATATTTATAATAGATGGAAAGTCTGTAATGTTCCAGTATCTCTAATACTTAGGTATTAAAGTTGAGTCTTTCCAAGTTAAATGGGCTTCAAGAGGAAAAGAAAAAACCACAAGTCCTCCTCTATGTCCCATGCCATAAGTGTTCAAACAAAAGCGATAGTAAATATTATTACCTGCATGTAGAGAGTTCTCTTAGAGCCAGGAACAGTTCATGAACTACTTTCAAAGCTCCCGAATGTCTCTGTGACATGTGTTGATCTGGAGGGCTCTGTATCAGTCATCATCTGGTTCTTGAGCAAGTGTTGATTCACTTGTGGCAGGATCTCTTGTTCTCTTTCGCTGAACCGTTTGCCATCGTGGTCTCTTTTGTAGTGGGTTAATTTCCTTTGAAGCTTTTGTCTCATGTAGAGGCGGCAAGGAAGGCTGTGGTATTCCAATTTGGGTGCAGAAGGTTTCCAAGTCCTCCAGGGATTTATATATATACATTTGGTTATTTTTCATCACTTTAATGCTGAATGGAAAACCCCACCTGTAAGGGATCCCATTGTCCTGAAGGTGCTGTGTCAAGAATCTTGTCTCCTTTCTATTTTGCAACGTGAGTGAGCTTAGGTCGGAGTAGAGATGCAGTTGATGTCCTTTATAGGTCAATGAGTGTAGCTGTCTTGCTGCTTTCATTATCTTTTCTTTATCTAGGTATTTGTGGAACTTTATAATTACATCCCTTGGAGGGTCTGTGTCTTTGGGTTGTGGGCGCAATGCCCTATGGGCTCTATCCAAGGGAATTTCTGTGTATTCTGGATCCTTTAGTATGGTCTTGAACAAATCCTGGAGGGAGGAGTGCAGATTTTCGGAAACAACTTTTTCTGATAGACCTCTAATCCTTATATTCTGCCTCCTCCCTCTATTGTCCAAGTCCTCCAACTTTTCTTGAAGGAAAGATATTTGTGATTCTTGGGCCAGAAGTTTTCTATTCGCTAGATCCATATCTGTTGTTTGAGTCTCAGATTGTTCCTCTAGATATTCCACTCTATTCCCTAATTCGTTGACCTCTTTCCTTACCTCCGCCAGCCCATCTTTAATCATACGGCCCACTTGCTGTATAAAGGATGTAAAGTCTCCCTTTGTAGGAAGGTCCTTCAGATCGGCCCTTGTGAGTGGCGTATCATTTGTCACCTCCTGTTGATTTTCAGCCACATCTGGAGTCTGAGACGAATCCTCTCCCTCCATTGTTAGTGCATGTGATGTTTTAAAGAACATATTCATCTTATTAGGAGTGTTTTTCTGAATCTTGTCATTTTTATGTGCTCTTTTTGACGCCATATTTGATATTTCAGAAGGCGTCTAATAAGCTATATTCCTTCCTGAAACCAGTGTTCGTGCGATTCTTGTATACAGAATTTGTGTTTAATGGCAGGGATCTTTTATCACTTTACTATATCGGAGACTTGGAGCTCTGCAAGCTGCAAACTTCCTAGAAGTATCCTTAGCGAGTGTGTCAGACAATTTTGAAGAAGTAATAAGATGGGTACAACACAACCCACCAGCAACCTTTCCACTCTAAATGCAGTCATAAACAGCAGACTTTTCCTTTTTATTCCTATTTAGATTTGCATATGGGTTTAAGGTAAGTATTCCTCTCTTAATAAGTGTGTATTAAAGACAGTTCTCAGTGTCTTGTATCCTGTTAACGGCTCTTTAGCTTTATAATAGTTAAGAGTGTAAAGGCCTAACACTAAACCTTCAGCTGCGTCACAGATGCCGTCTCTGCTCAACCTCACAGAGCCCTTCAGTGCTGTATAGTGGAGCTCGGTGGAATTATAGCCCAGTGTAAAGCAAAATTATATTTATTCCAATAGGTCCTAATTGGAGCCGTGTATTTAATGTTCCAGTAAGTTGCAATATAAGTTTGCACAGTCCCTTGGTTTTATATTGTGTTATGCTGAGACGCTCACCTTACAGTGTATGTTAGTGCTGTAATGGCCGCTCCTTAAAGTGCCGTTTTCACGCTCACTCCGCCTTAGAGCCTGCACAGTCTCCCGGTCAGTGCTGTCATCTCCAAGAGAGCGTTGTCGGAACCGGGTGTCAGAGCTGAGTCCCTGCGTAAGGTCTTGGTGCTTTGAAAAGTTTTAATTCTGTGCGGCCATGGTCCCACGCTGTGTTTGGCGGTATTATGGCTTCTTTGTGTGCGGTATAACTGTGACACTCACTTTCTCTCTGGCTGCTTGTTTTAAACACTGTAGTTCAGCTTGCTGCTCCGGTATTCTTATGCAGATCCAACTTGAATATATAAGGTTTTAGCCCCCATTTGTGTCTTTAGGATTACAGAGCTTCACTTATCTGCGGCCATTTCAGTCCATGGTCGGCTCCTCCCCCCCTGTTGTTTTATTCTTTATACTATTTACTGTGAACAGATCCCTGGCCTGTTAATTAACATTTTGGACTATGATTCTGATCCTGCTCTTATTGATTGTGTTCTGACCATTTGCCTGATTGTGATTTGGCTCCTGACTTCTGTCTGTGCCTTAACCCCGGCTTGTCTGACCACCCTCCTGCTTTGTCTTTTCATTTTGACCATCAGCTATATCTCTGCAACTCAATTACCTATACCATCTGCTGCCCTGATAACTGTAACATGAGTCCCACCCAAGGCTCTACTCAGAGTACTTGGATAATGTTCAGCTTTTGGGTCCTTCAGCTAGACTGACATTTGCTTGTTATATATCTTTTTTTAATAACAATATTATTAATGATATCAATAGTATAAGAGATTTACTAATAGCCTTTCAGTCACTTTGTTATTCTATAGAGCTAATATAGCTGTCCATTCTTCACTGAATGAGGTCTATAAAAATACAAAAACAACAGTAAGACCTGAAAGAAATGGAGAACTTGGAAAGTCTGTTAGTAAATCATTGTATGTTTACATCACCCTAAACACAACAGTGATCATTTAAATTTTTAGCATGATTTATAATAATGCCAAATTCAATAGGGGAATTTGCAAAATAATACATTTAAAATCCACTAGTAAACATATACAACTTCCCAATAGCAATAAAAGCAAATAAAAATAATCAACTTGTGACTTTGTGAGTGTTCCACAAAATTTATGAAACTCTGGACCTTTTATTATGGGACCCTATTGGATCATGGGTTTGCAGCTATAGAAATATTATAGAAATTAGCATATTAACTCAACGTGAGCTTGTATAACTATGCATAGATTAAAATTCATTTCTAATGAGAGAAACAGACCTACCATTTTTATTAGTTGCCATTTGCATTACATCATGCACATTCTTACAAGTGAATCTTAGCATGACATAGAATGAAACTAGTGCTGCAGATCATCATGTGTGCGTATACTACATAGTTATGCTGCATAAGTGCGTCATTGTATGGCTGGCTGAAGTGTTAGCTCATATTTGGCAACAATACACACATTAAAAACTATGGTATTGCTATGGAAACAAAACTTTGAGGCTGACTAACATAGTTTAGTATTAATATGAAAGGGGATAAACAACTGCAGTCCCTTAAGTTGATGAACATTTGACAGCTGTTTTCTTCAGATCACTGAAGAATTTGCACCCTCTTTAGATATTCTGTAACTAGCAGATTATTTTGTCTCATGTCTGGAATTTGTCATAAAATGTTTGGATCTTAAATTGGAAAGTGATCAAATGCTTTTTTGTAGTGTAAAATATTAAAATGTAAAGTTGCATATTTTACATGCATTTCCTTTTACTTACAGTGGCCTAGATTAGAAGTGGAGCATAAAAATGTTAGCGCTCAGGTACGTTAATAACGTCAGAGTGCAATCCATAGCTCTGCTATTTTACTCTTCCTTATTACAAGTTGAAAGTAAAATGTTAGTGCTCGAGCAAAAGCCTCATGCATGCTAACATCTGGAGGTAAGGTAGTGAGGCCGCTCTAAATCCCTCACCTAATACTCTTCTATGGGCCCCTCTACAAAACTCAGGTATGGCTTTCTCTTGAGTGTAAACCAAAGCTTGTGCTAAACCAAAGGTGTGTTAAAATTGGAAAAAATAGTGTTCTTCAAGAAAATGTGTGTGTGTATATGTATATATGTGTGTGTGTGTGTGTATATATATATATATATTAATATATATATATATATATATATATATATATATATATATTGGCACCCTGCATATCTGTCAGATAATGCACCACTTTGCCCAGAAAATTGTTGGCAATTACAAATGTTTAGGCATTCATGTTTATTTCTTTTGTTCGTATTGGTATGACACAAAAAAAGTGGAGCAAAAAAAGCCAAAAATGACACATTCCCTCAAAAACTCCAAAAAATGGACTGGACAAAATTATTAGCACCCTCAATTTAATATTTTGTAACAAACCCCTTGAAACAAATAACTGAAATCAATTGTTTCCTGTAACATCAATGAGTTTCTTATACCTCTCTACTGGAATTTTGGACCACTCATCTTTCGCCAACTGCTCCAGGTCTCTTAGATTGGAAGGGTTCCTTTTCCCAAATGCTGTTTTGAGATCTTTCCGCATGTGCTCTTTGGGATTGAGATCTGAGCTTATTGCTGGCCAGTTCAGTACTCTCTCAGCGCTTTGTCTTAAAACCATTTCTGGGGTGTTTTTTTGAACGTGTGCTTAAGTCATTGTCCTGCTGTAAGACCCATGACCTCTGACGGAGACCCAACTTTCTGACACTGGGCCCTACATAGCACCACAGAATTCTTTGGTAATCTTCAGATTTCATAATGCCAATCAGACAGTCAAGACAAATGAAGCAGCAAAGCAACTCCAAAACATCAGTAAACCTCCACCATGTTTGACTGTAGGGACTGTATTCTTTTCTTTAAAAGCAGCTCATTTATTTTTTTGAAAACAGTAGAATGATGGGCTTTACCAAAAAGCTGTAATTTTGCTTCGTCGTCCAACAGCACATTCTATCAAAATGATTTTGGATTCCTCAGGAAAGTTTTGGCAAACTCCAATCTGGCTTTTTATGTTTCTGTGTCAGCAGTGGGGTCCTCCTGGGGTCTCCTACCATAGCGTCCTGTTTTTCATTCAGATGGCGACGTATAGTGCGAGCTGATACATTTGTATCCTGGTGCCTAAAGGTCAGCTTGAATTTGTCTGGAAGTTGATTTAGGTTCTTTATCCACCAGTTGAACAATCCTTTGTTGCAATCTTTGATCAATTTTTTCTCTTTGCCCACGTCCAGGGAGATTAGTTACAGTGCCATGGGCTGTAAACTTCTTGACAATGTTGCGCACAGTGGACACAGGAACATTAAGATCTCTGGAGATGGACTTGAAACCTTGAGATTGTTCATGCTTTTCCCCAATTTTTGTTCTCAAATCCTCAGACAATTCATTGCAGCTCTTTCTCTTCTCCATGCTCAGGATGGCACACAGAGACACACAACAGAAAGGTTGAGTCATTTTTCACCATTTTAACTGGTTTTTCTATTTTGTCAGCACCTGCTAATTGATACAAGTGAATTTAATTGCAAATTACAGGAGCATCACAAACTTGGAATGCAATTATTTCTTACAATTTTGAGAAGGTACCAATAATTTTGTCAAGTCCAATTTTGGAGTTTTGCGTGGAATGTGTCAGATTTGGATTTTTTTTTCCTCCACTTTTTGTGTCATAGCAATACAAACAAAAGAAATAAACACGAGAATGCCTAAACATTTGTAATTGCACACAATTTTTTAGGGCGAAGTGGTGCATTATCTGACAGAAATGCAAGGGGTGCCAATATTTTTGACCATGACTGTAGATATACACTCACTGGCCACTTTATTAGGTACACCTTGCTAGTACCAGGTTGGACCCCCTTTTGCCTTGAGAACTGCTTTAATTCTTTGTGGCATAGATTCAACAAGGTGTTGGAAACATCCTCAAGCATTTTGGTCCATATTGACATGATAGCATCACGCAGTTGCTGCAGATTTGGTTGGCTGCACATTCATGATGCTAATCTCCCCGTTCCACCACATCCCAAAGGTGCTCTATTGGATTGAGATTTGAGCCATTGGAGTACAGTGAACTTATTATCATGTTCAAGAAACCAGTTTGAGATGATTTGAGCTTTGTGACATAGTGCATTATCCTGCTGGAAGTAGCCATCAGAAGATGGGCACACTGTAGTCATAAAGGGATGGACATGGTCAACAACAATACTCAGGTAGGCTGTGGGGTTTAAATGATGCTCAATTGGGGCCCAAAGTGTGCCAATAAATTACACCACCACCACCAGGAGCCTGAACAGTTTATACAGGATGGATCCATGCTTTCATGTTGTTTACACAAAATTCTGACCCTATCATCTAAATATCGCAGCTGAAATCGAAGACTCATCAGACCAGGCAACATTTTTTCCAATCTTCTATTGTCCAATTTTTTGAGCCTGTGCGAATTATAGCCTTAGTTTCCAGTTCTTAGCTGACAGAGTGGCACCCAGTGTGTCTTCTGCTGCTGTACCCATCTGCTTCAAGGTTCGATGTGTTGTATGTTCAGAGATGGTATTATGCATACCTTGGTTGTAAAGATGGGTTATTTGAGTACTGTTCCCTTTCTATCATCTTGAACAAGTCTGCCCATTCTCCTATGACCTCTGACATCAACCAAGTCATGTCTTCCCACACAACTGACGCTCACTGTATATTTTCTCTTTTCGGACCATTCTCTGTAAACCCTAGAGATGGTTGTGCATGAGTATCCTAGTAGATCAGCAGTTTTTGAAATACTCAGACTAGCCCGTCTGGCACCAACAACCATGTTATGTTTCAAAGTAACTTAAATCCCTGTTCTTCCCCATTCTGATAGCTTGGTTTGAACTTCAGCAAATCGTCCTTCACCACGTCTAGATGCCTAAATACATTGAGTTGCTGCCATGTGTTTGGCTGATTAGCAATTGAACAAGTGTATCTAATAAAGTGGCTGGTGAGTGTTGTGTGTGTGTGTGTGTGTATATTATATATATATATATATATATATATATATATATATACAGTATATATACAGTATCTCACAAAAATGAGTACACCCCTCACATTTTTGTAAATATTATTATTAATATCTTTTCATATGACAACACTGAAGAAATGACACTTTGCTACAATGTATAGTAGTGAATGTACAGCCTGTATACAGTGTAAATTTGCTGTCCCCCTCAAAATAACTCAACACACAGCCATTAATATCTAAACCGTTGGCAACAAAAGTGCAGTACACCCCTAAGTGAAAATGTCCAGAATTGGACCCAAAAGTGTCAATATTTTGTGTGGCCACCATTATTTTCCAGCACTGCCTTAACCCTCGTGGGCATGAAGTTTCACCAGAGCTTCACAGGTTACCACTGGAGTCCCTCTTTACGGGAGCTGGTGGATGTTAGAGACCTTGCACTCCCCCACCTTCCATTTGAGGATGCCCCACATATGCTCAATAGGGTTTAGGTCTGAGAAATGCTTGCCCAGTATATCACCTTTACCCTCAGCTTCTTTAGCAAGGCAGTGGTCATCTTGGAGGTGTGGTTTGAGGTCACTATCATGTTGGAATACTTCCCTGCGGCTCAGTCTCTAAAGGGAGGGATCATGCGTCTGCTTCAGTATGTCACAGTACATGTTGGCATTCATGGTTCCCTCAATGAACTGTAGCTCCCCAGTACCCGGGCAGCACTCATGCAGGCCCAGACCATGACACTCCCACCACCATTCTTGACTATAGGCAAGACACACTTGTCTTTGTACTCCTCACCTGGTTACCGCCACACACGCTTGACACCATCTGAACCAAATAGTTTATCTTGGTCTCTTCAGACCACAGACATGATTCCAGTAATCGATATCCTTAGTCTGCTTGTCTTCAGCAAAACTGTTTGCGGGCTTTCTTGTACATCATCTTGAGAAGGGTCTTTCTTCTTGGGACGACAGCCATGCAGACCAATTTGATGCAGTGTGCAGCAGTAGGTCTGAGCAATGACAGGCTCACCCCCCACCCCCTTCTACCTCTGCAGCAATGTTGGCAGCACTCATACATCTATTTCCCAAAGACAACCTCTGGGATATGACGCTGAGCACGTGCACTCAAATTCTTTGGTTCGACCATGGCGAGGCCTGTTCTGAGTGGAGCCTGTCCTGTGAAACTGCTGTATGGTCTTGCCCACTATGCTTGCAGGCTCAGTTTCAGGGTCTTGGCAATCTTCTTATAGCCTAGGCCATCTTATGTAGAGCAACAATTTTTTTCCTCAGAGTTTCTTTGCCATGAGGTGCCATGTTTAACTTCCAGTGACCAGTCTGAGAGCGATAACACCAAATTTAACACACCTGCTCCCCATTCACACCTTAGACCTTGTAACACTAACGAGTCACATGACACTGGTGAGGGAAAATGGCTAATTGGGCCCAATTTGAGATTTCCACTTAGGGGTGTACTCACTTTTGTTGCCAACGGTTTAGACATTAATGGTTGTGTGTTGTGTTATTTTGAGGGGACAGCACATTTACACTGTTATACAGGCTGTACACTCAATATACTTTACATTGTAGCAAAGTGTAATTTCTTCAGTGTATGTCACATGAAAAGATATAATAAAATAGTTACAAAAATGTGAGGGGGTGTACTCACTTTTGTGAGAGATACTGTATATATATACCAGCACTACTCTAAATTAAAAATCGCCTTTTAGCCAACGGTATAGGAATTCCTATTACAAAACCGTTTGCTTGTGCACGGAGAGTCAAAAAATAGTTATGCAAAGAAAAAATGAGAGAGAATAGTGACTCTTAGCCCAGCACAAAGGTATTCTAGAAGTGTTAGTTTAACAAGGTGGAAGGAACTCTCCGGTAAACCATGTGCTGACAAAGTGTTTCATTATATTACTCAAAAATATTTACACTTATATGATAAATGGGCAAACAATAAACAAACCAGCAATGATTCCCAGTTATTAGTATAGGAATTATTCAATTGATGATATCCTATAGATAGATACCCATGTAGGGCCTAGAATTATGGATCACAATGTCCATAGTCCTTTCAAGGATATTTTATAGAAGTATACTTTATACTCATATTGTGTCCTTCAAAGCATGGGCCATTATACAGCCTAATGGTAGGAACAGTTCTCATAGACCAAAATAGAGCATAAACTGAGGATTGGAACCTGTGAAATTATGGATTCAACTTGGTTAACACCGCTGTAATAGAAAGCAAATTTTGCTGCTCGGTATAAATTGACACTTATGGAAACTTGCTTCGGGCTAGTATCAGTCTGTGATACCAACAAACGAACCACCCTTTTATGCTATTCATTCAGCTACTGTTAGCACTTCTCAAGTTAGGGCTGGTTGCGGTCCATGATTCAAATGAACCTCCCTGATGTGCAATACATTCAGCTGCTGCTAGCATATGTCAGTTCAAGCGGTGTTTATCCCCAAAACATTTCCATATATTTACCAACTCCGTGTTCCGATATCCTAAGGCTCTTAGTGGTTACCCACGCCAAGTTGTTCTTTGTCGTTCCTTTTTTCCCCTGGCTGTTTACTCTAAAAATTGAGAAGAAACCGGAAGAGTTCTATCTTCACATCTAATTGAAAATTTGTGGCCACTAATCCTACCTCTAATGGGGCGTGTCATCTCCCCTACATAGCCCCTCCCACATGGACATTTTAATAGGTAAACTACAAAATCGGTATCACAGGTATAGTAACCATTAATTTCTCTAGTTTTCCTATCATTCAATTGTGCTACATGTTTGCATTTTATCATGGCATTGTATTGTGCACAATGAAGGCAGGGGTATGAACCTTTTTTGGGGGTTGTAAGATAGGTAATTCTATTGGTGTTTGATCCACCTATGTCAGCCTTAACCAAAGTGTCCCTGATATTTTTAACCCTTCTGTAGGAATTCATAGGGGGAATTTTAAATTCTGGTATGTGGGAGTTAAATTTACTTAAAAGATACCAGTGTTTTTTTTTATAATCTTAGCGATGTTATCACTGTGTGTATTAAATTCAGAAGTGAAGATGACACCTTTAATGTCTTTCCTAGTTTTTACTTCTGTGTCACTCAAAGCTTCACTTTTGCATTTGGTTATCATAGAGGGGGGATATCCTCTCTCCCTAAACCTGTCAGCCATTTCCTCAAATCTAACTTATTGTAAATCTTTATCCTGTACATTTCTAAGGGTTCTAATAAATTGACTTTTTGGAATGGAAGAAAAAAACCTTTTTAGGATGGTAACTATTATAGTGAAGCCGCGTGTTACGATCAGTAGGCTTAACATACAGATCCGTTATAAGAACTGAATCTTTTTTGTTGTATATAATAGTGTAAAGGTAATTCACAGAAGTATGTGAAAAATTTAGTGTGAATCTGAGACTATCAGTACATGCATTGAGTTCCTCTACAAAGTTTATTAGGGATGTTATAGGGCCCCTCCATATGCCAAACACATCATTAATATAGCAAAGCCATAACCTGCATTGTGTTTTAAAGTTTTGGTCTGTGTGACCCAAAACGTTGCTGTCCTTCTATGATGACACCCCGATAAAGGTTTTCAACTTTTAAAGAAACAGTGATGGCGCCATTTGTCATTTATCTTTTGGATTTATATGTAAGAGGTGACACAGGACCCTCTGGCAGACGCGCACTCTGCTACCTATTATGAACTCTAGCTATCCCCACTAGTGCTGGACCTATAGCCCTTCATGTGTGTATATATATATATATATATATATATATATATATGTAAAAAGAAAATGGTAGAGACACTCCTGGTAAGATAATAGGACCTAGGCACTCCTGGTAAGATAATAGGACCTAGGCCGGCCCGTGGTGCCCTGGGTGCACTCCAAGATCAATACAGATAAGCTGAGAAAGGGAGTCACTCACAGGGTCTTGCATCAACAATCAGTGTCTTTATTGACGTTTCGGGATTGCCCCCGTTTTCAAAATAGGCATATATGTGAGTGACTCCCTTTCTCAGCTTATTTATATATATATATATATATATATATATATATATAACAGAATTTATGTTTACCTGATAAATTTCTTTCTCCTACGGGGTGTCCGGTCCACGGCTTCATCCTTACTTGTGGGATATTCTCATTCCCTACAGGAAGTGGCAAAGAGAGCACACAGCAAAGCTGTCCATATAGCTCCCCCTCTGGCTCCGCCCCCCAGTCATTCGACTGACGGTTAGGAGAAAAAGGAGAACCATAGGGTGCAGTGGTGACTGTAGTGTACAAAAATTTTTTTTTTAAACCTGACTAAATGCCAGGGCGGGCCGTGGACCGGACACACCGTAGGAGAAAGAAATTTATCAGGTAAACATAAATTCTGTTTTCTCCTACATTGGTGTGTCCGGTCCACGGCTTCATCCAACCAATACCAAAGCTTTAGGACACGGATGAAGGGAGGGAACAAGTCAGGTAACCTAAACCGAAGGCACCACTGCTTGGAAAACCTTTCTCCCAAAAATAGCCTCCGAAGAAGCAAAAGTATCGAATTTGTAAAATTTTGCAAATGTATGCAGTGAAGACCAAGTCGCTGCCTTACAGATCTGTTCAACAGAAGCCTCGTTCTTGAAAGCCCATTCATTCAGGAGGCTGCCGTCCAGCAGTCTCATAAGCCAATCGGATGATGCTTTTTAGCCAGAAGGAAAGAGAGGTAACAGTAGCTTTCTGACCTCTTCTCTTACCAGGATAGACGACAAACAAAGAAGATGTCTGTCTGAAATCCTTTGTTGCTTCTAGATAGAATTTTAAAGCACGAACCACATCTAGATTGTGTAACAAACGTTCCTTTTTAGAAACTGGATTAGGACACAGAGAAGGAACAACTATTTCCTGGTTAATATTCCTATTGGAAGAAAACCAGGCTTGGAACAAAAAACTACCTTATCTGTATGAAACACCAGATAGGGTGAATCACACTGCAAAGCAGACAATTCAGAAACTCTTCTGGCAGAAGAAATAGCAACCAAAAACAAAACTTTCCAAGATAGTAACTTAATATCTATGGAAAGTAAAGGTTCAAACGGAACCCCATGAAGAACTGAAAGAACTAAATTTAGACTCCATGGAGGAGTCACAGGTCTGTAGACAGGCTTGATTCTGACTAACGCCTGTACGAACGCCTGAACATCTGGCACGGCTGCCAGACGTTTATGCAACAAGACAGACAGAGCAGATATCTGTCCTTTTAAAGAACTAGCTAACAGACCTTTCTCCAATCCCTCTTGGAGAAAGGAAAGAATCCTTGGAATCCTAATTTTACTCCATGAGTAACCCTTGGATTCGCACCAGTAGAGATATTTCTGCCATATCTTATGGTAAATTCTCCTGGTTACAGGCTTTCTGGCCTGAACCAGAGTATCTATAACTGATTCCGAAAACCCACGCTTAGATAGAATCAAGCGTTCAATCTCCAAGCAGTCAGTTGCAGAGAAACTAGGTGTGGATGTTCGAATGGACCTTGTACTAGAAGGTCCTGTCTCAAAGGTAGCTTCCATGGTGGAGCCGATGACATATTCACCAGGTCTGCATACCAAGTCCTGCGTGGCCACGCAGGAGCTATTAGAATTACTGAAGCCTTCTCCTGTTTGATCCTGGCTACTAGCCTGGGGAGGAGAATAGATTGAATAAATAAAAAACTACAACTAACACCACATACTCTTTACCACCCCCGTGGAGATGCTACTTGTTCAGAGCGGCAAAGAGAATGACTGGGGGGTGGAGCCAGAGGGGGAGCTATATGGACAGCTTTGCTGTGTGCTCTCTTTGCCACTTCCTGTAGGGAATGAGAATATCCCACAAGTAAGGATATAGCCGTGGACCGGACACACCAATGTAGGAGAAATATATATATATATATATATATATATATATATGTGTGTGTGTGTGTATGTATCTAGATTTATAGATATATAGATACCCTGTAAATAGATAAATAGAAAGGTATAGATATGTTTTTTTACTTATAAAATTGTGTTTGAAAGGTATATGACAAGATGTTGGACTGGGAAGAGCTCCAAGGTGTATATATAACTAACCATTTTTAATATGAGCAATTTTTAAAAACGGCCACGCTATCCATTGAAAGTAAAGGGCGAGCTAAAAAAAGTTGGCTTGAAACAGAAAAGAGTAGCGCTTTGACAAAACCTTAAAATGCTCTATAACTGAACCTGTTTGCACTATCAGATTAAAAATATTGAGAGATATTAGAAAGTGTAATAGAGCGCTAAAAATTTAGGGAAACAAAAGACTAATAAACAATGTAAATAAGTTCACTTCATGTTTTTACTTCAACACAAATTAATAATAATTAAACGCATAAAACACAAATTTTTTCGCATATAAAACACAATTCTTTCAAAACACCTTGCAGGTTCAAAATTGGACATGCATAAAAAACAGATTACAAGTTTCTAAGTGACAGGTCACTAGTTAAAATGAGCTAAAACTAAAAGTTCATGGTCTTTGAATGTTTATATAGAAATGAGTGTATATTGAAAGCTCAGTTTCAGAGATCCAACAAATAAATCCACTCCTATGATTGTTGCAGCTATTTACAGCTGAGTGGTTTGCACCATACCGCAAATATATAAAAGCAAAAGGGTACCTTGTCTCTATGGCGGCCTGGATCAGAATATTCCTGTTTACTGTTTGTTAACAGATTACCTTTATTTGCAGCTCGTGTCCACTGTTTTGGCAACCCGCTGCCTCGATGTCAGCTCAATGAGCTCGGCCAGACCCTCTGTCTTTCCCACGGACGCTAAACAGTATTAGTGAACTTGCCGCTTTTGTAGTTAATATCAACAGACTCTCATCAATTGGTCCCTTGTTACCACGTGATTCTGATAGCCAATAGAATAGTGCTGCCTCTAAGCACAGGCACTTGTGGATTTCTGTTTCTCTGTATCTATACCATTACTCTACGCAGAGGTTTACTAGATACTTTTATTGGACTTTTGTTTGTAGTGCAAATACCATCAACACGTTTCACTGTTTTTACATGCTAATAAATCAGGTCTGAGGCTGGTCATGGAACATGACGGAGTCCGACGGAGGGGAGTTTGTTTCGAGCCGGCAGATGAGGTGAGAAATTACCTAGCAATACTGTGGTATCTTCACTATATAGATGAAGCATTTGAAAAAAAAGTTGGCTTCACTAACATACTGTGGCAATTCTATTTTTTACCATTGACTTGTAATATCAGATTTTGTGCTATTCTTTGCACAGGGTAACAATATGGCACCCTGAGATATCAATAGCTCTCCACTTGTAATCTGGGACAGTGTTTTCAAAAAGCAGATTGGGTGTCTTCAACATATGTTTACTTTTTTTTTTTTAAGATAATTTATTTATTGGAAGATGGACACAACGTTACAAACATGAATGCATAATATTTGCATAACAAGGTGATTCAGGAACAGCATGCATGAGCATAATATTCTGAGACTAAAGCCCAGATAAACAATTAGTAAAGGTGTTTAGTCCATAAACGTAAGCTGTGAAAAAAAAGAGGTCAAGATGGATATTCATTTTGTTAGCATACATATCGGGTGCTGAGAAACAAGGGTAAAAATATATATCTGAGTAGAAGAATAGACAACTAGTACATAGTAAGACAATACAGATACCTGGGGGAGAAAAGGACAAAGGAAATGAACCCGAGGTAGGCAAGTATGTATAAGGAAAAGGGGGGGGGAAGGGAAAGAGGGAGAGAGGAAGGAGAGAAAGAAGAAGAGAGAGTGGATGGCGAGGGAGGGAACAAGAGGGCAGGACAAGAAAAGACTGCTATAAAAGCATTGCGCTATGTTTGCAATAGGTTGGGGACTACGGTGTATTATTGATTATTTAAGCTGCTTCCATTTGTCCCAAATCTGTGAGTGTAAGAGAATTTTATTATTCTGGGTGAAGATCGGGTGTTCCATAAGCTCAAGATAGGCTATAATTTTAATTACGTCTCTCCACGTAGGGGGGGACTTTTGTTTCCAGAGTCTGGCTATCAGCAGCTTAGCTGCCATAAGCAAGTATATGCTAAGAAGGTCAATAGAAATTGAGGAGGTTTTGATGTGTAAATGAAATAGTATAGTTTGCGGGGTATTCCCTATTGAGAGGTCTAAATTTACGAGCTTATGTACAATCTCATGCCAAAAAGGTTGTAATACAGGGCACTCCCACATGTGAGCTGGTGTCCCCACTAGTCCACATTCTCTCCAGCATAGGGGAGAGTTTAAAGGGGAAATTTTGAAAAGCCTGAGGGGGTAAGATGCCATTGCGTGCACATTTTAATATATAATTCAAGTAATGTGATACAGTGAAGGGCTTGCCTGGTGAGCAATATGGCCCTGGACCACTCATCCTGCTCAGCATCAAAATGAAGAGTCTTCTCCCAAGCGATAATGTAAGCTGACTTGTAATATGTAGGAGGATTCAACATGTCTCTATAAGAGATTGAAAGCACATGTGGGATCCTAATGCCATTAGCCCATCTCTTTTTCCAGTCTGTAGGCTCTTGTAAGGGACGGATTATATGTAGCGCTGAACTGTGCCAGCGAAATTAATCGTCCATTGGGGAACAAATCAGCTACACATTGGATACCGCAGTCTCTCCATAAGGATGGATGGGAATCTCTGAGAGCCATAAGTAAGCCTGAGAAAGAATGAATAGGTGACGGGTGAGGAGCAATCTGTGGTAAGGAGCAGATTCTGTCCCAAAAGCGAAGTGCATGTAAGATGACTGTGTTTTGGATTTTATAAGAGGATCTAACGTGTTTGGGTAGCCACACAAGGTCTATTAGTAAAAGTGGATTGAGTAAGGTTGCTTGTTCCAGTTTTTTCCATTTACTTTGGGAGGATTTATCATTCCAGGTGAGAATATGAGCTAATCTTGAAGCTTCATGGTAATAAGTTAAGTTGGGGGCGAATGCACCATCACTTAAAAGCGGTTGCTGCATAATTCTCGTGGCCACCCTGGGATGCTTGCCTCTCCAAACATATCTATTGCTGACCGATTGGAACTTTCCAATCAGGGATTAGGTATGGGGATGGGGAGGGCACGAAATAAGTAAGTAAGTTTGGGGAGTAATACCATCTTGAACGCCGCTATCCTTCCCATACAGGATATACAAGGGACATTTCACTTGTCAGCGCTTTTTTGAAATTGCTGGAGGAATGGATAAAAGTTGGCCTCTATTATGGTGGAGACACTACTTGACAAGTATACTCAGTGCTTAATTTTACGTTGAGACCAGTTAAATGGGTATACTAATTTTAAGTCTGCGAGTTCTCTATCTGAGATGTTGATAACATAGGCGTCCGTTTTGCTAACATTAAGCTTATAAAAGCTAATTTGGCCAAAGTTCTTTAGCAAAGAGAAAAGGGTTGGGAGGGAGCGTGATGGATCACCTAGAAATATAGTCAGATCATCTGCAAATAAAGCAGTCTTCTGTATCGTGCCCGCAATCTCTACTCCCTTTATATCTGGATTCATTCTGATTGCCTTTGCTAGTGGTTCCATAATCAGGGCAAAAATTAGGGGGGACAGTGGGCACCCATGTCTGGTTCCATTCGAGATGGGAAAGACAGGTGAGTGAAAACCTAGGCCCCTCACCGAGGCAGATGGTGCGGAGTACAATGCTGCAACACAGGAATAAAATCATGATGGAAAACCGAATTTGCATAAAACCTCGAACATATACATCCAACCCACCCTATCGAAGGCCTTTTCGGCATCGAGGGCCAAGGTTGTACAAGGAGAGCCTGTTCTTTTAGTTTCAAAGTGCATGTTAAGTATTCGCCGGGTATTGTCTGGTCCCTCTCTGCCCGGGGTGAAGTCCACTTGGTCCCAGTCAATTAACGAGGGGAGAATTTGGTTAAGTCTGGAGGCCAGGAGTTTTGCAAAGATCTTCATATCTGTGTTGATTAACGAGATAGGACGGAAGTTTTCACAAATATTAGGGGTCTTGCCCGGCTTTGGGATAGTAACTATGGTAGCCTCCAATAATTCAGGGGGAAAAGAACTAGAATGTCTGGCTAGCAAAAATAATCTGGTGAGCAGGGGTGAGAGTTGAGGAAGAAATGTCTTATATAAAAGGACATTATAGCCGTCTGGGCCAGGGGCCTTATGGTTTTTTAGCGTTTTTATGATTGCGTTCACCTCAGTTATGCTAAAAGGAGAGTCTAGAAAATCTTTCTGCGCCTCTGTTAAGGTGGGTAGGGAGAGAGAGTTTAAGAATTTTTGCACTTGAGACGCTGATGGGGTGGTAATATCTGTGAAGTTTTCCAAATTGTATAAGGAAGAGTAATAGTTTGCAAAAGCATTTCCTATATCTGATGGGAGACGAACTGTTCCAGTAGGGGTTTTAATGAGTGGAATTCGGGCCTCCGCTGTACGCTGCCAACAAACGATCAGCTTTGTTACCTTTAGCATAAAAGGTTTGCTTAAATTGGCGTATCTGCGTTTGGAGTCTTTTGGACTCTAGTTCCTCTATCTGTACCTTAATCTCTTCCATGCGAGTCAAGACCTGGGGGTCAAGCGATGTCATGTGAGTGGAAGTTAGACCCTGAGGAGTCACGTGTAATTGAGCTAAGGTACTTCCTAGTTGCTTTCTGTGTTCGGCTTTGAATTTGATGAAAAGACCTCTGGTATATGCCTTAAGGGCGCCCCAGAGGGTGTAGTCACTGACTGAGCCGTTATCGTTTAGTTTTAGAAAGTGTTCTATTTTGTTCCGTAAGAACATGGTATGTTCCAGAGATGAGAGAATTAATTCAGGTAATTTCCAAAAAGACCTGTGGGACATGGAGGTGGGGGCTCTCATGGACATCTGAATTGGAGAGTGGTCCGACCACAAGCTACCAGGCATATGGATAGATTGAATATGGTCCATCAGGTGGGGCTCACAGAAAATATAATCTATTCTCGTGTAAGTATTATGAACCGGAGAGTAGTAGGAATAATCCCTAGGGAATAATCCCTAGAGGGATGATGTGAGCGCCATGCATCAAATAAATTATATTGGGCAATGAGATTGTTGAATTGTCTGGCCTTCCTACTCATTCAAATTTGAAATAGTATTTCTAGTCTACAACTGTGTTTAATAAATGTAATATTCGAATTCGAATGCTACAATCAAATTCGAATGTCACATTCGAATTTGAAATAGTATTTCTAGTCTAATACTGTGTTTTAAATGTGATATTCGATTCGAATGTGATATTCGATTAGAATGTGACATTCAAATTCGAAATAGTATTTCTAGTCTAATACTCGGCTAGATTTAGAGTTTTGTCGGTAACGACCCGAAAAACTAACGCCCGCGTTTTACTGGCCGCACCATAAAAATAACTCTGGTATTGAGAGTCCACATAAAGGCTGCGTTAGGCTCCAAAAAAGGAGCGTAGAGCATTTTTAACGCAGCTTCAACTCTCGATACCAGAGTTGCTTACGGACGCGGCCAGCCTCAAAAACGTGCTTGTGCACGATTCTCCCATAGGAAACAATGGGGCTGTTTGAGCTGAAAAAAAACCTAACACCTGCAAAAAAGCCGCGTTCAGCTCCAAACGCAGCCCCATTGTTTGCTATGCGGTAACCCTTCCGACGTCTGCACTTAAAACTCTAACATGTACCCCGAGTCTAAACACCCCTAACCTTACACTTATTAACCCCTAATCTGCCGCCCCCGCTATCGCTGACCCCTGCATATTATTATTAACCCCTAATCTGCCGCTCCGTAAACCGCCGCTACTTACATTATCCCTATGTACCCCTAATCTGCTGCCCTAACATCGCCGACCCCTATATTATATTTATTAACCCCTAATCTGCCCCCCACAATGTCGCCTCCACCTGCCTACACTTATTAACCCCTAATCTGCCGAGCGGACAGCACCGCTATTATAATAAAGTTATTAACCCCTAATCCGCCTCACTAACCCTATCATAAATAGTATTAACCCCTAATCTGCCCTCCCTAACATCGCCGACACCTAACTTCAATTATTAACCCCTAATCTGCCAACCGAATCTCGCCGCTATTCTAATAAATGTATTAACCCCTAAAGCGAAGTCTAACCCTAATACTAAATCTAACGAAATTAATTAACTCTTATTAAATAAATTATTCCTATTTAAAGCTAAATACTTACCTGTAAAATAAATCCTAATATAGCTACAATATAAATTATAATTATATTATAGCTATTTTAGGATTTATATTTATTTTACAGGTAACTTTGTTTTTATTTTAACCAGGTACAATAGCTATTAAATAGTTAAGAACTATTTAATAGCTAAAATAGTTAAAATAATTACATATTTACCTGTAAAAGAAATCCTAACCTAAGTTACAAATAAACCTAACACTACACTATCAATAAATTAATTAAATAAACTACCTACAATTACCTACAATTAACCTAACACTACACTATCAATAAATTAATTAAATACAATTGCTACAAATAAATACAATTAAATAAACTAGCTAAAGTACAAAAAATAAAAAAGAACTAAGTTACAAAAAATAAAAAAATATTTACAAACATAAGAAAAATATTACAACAATTTTAAACTAATTACACCTACTCTAAGCCCCCTAATAAAATAACAAAGCCCCCCAAAATAAAAAAATGCCCTACCCTCTTCTAAATTACTACAGTTCAAAGCTCTTTTACCTTACCAGCCCTGAACAGGGCCCTTTGCGGGGCATGCCCCAAGAAATACAGCTCTTTTGCCTGTAAAAAAAAACATACAATACCCAAGCCCCCCAACATTACAACCCACCACACACATACCCCTAATCTAACCCAAACCCCCCTTAAATAAACCTAACACTAAGCCCCTGAAGATCATCCTACCTTGTCTTCACCATACCAGGTTCACCGATCGGTCCAGAAGAGCTCCTCCGATGTCCTGATCCAAGCCCAAGCGGGGGGCTGAAGAGGTCCATGATCCGGCTGAAGTCTTCATCCAAGCGGGGCAGAAGAGTTCTTCCATCCGATTGAAGTCTTCATCCAAGCGGCATCCATCCGGAGCGAAGCGGCAGCATCCTGAAGACCTCCACCGCGGAACATCCATCCTGGCCGACGACTGAACGACGAATGACAGTTCCTTTAAATGATGTCATCCAAGATGGCGTCCCTCGAATTCCGATTGGCTGATAGGATTCTATCAGCCAATCGGAATTAAGGTAGGAATATTCTGATTGGCTGATGGAATCAGCCAATCAGAATCAAGTTCAATCCGATTGGCTGATCCAATCAGCCAATCAGATTGAGCTTGCATTCTATTGGCTGTTCCGATCAGCCAATAGAATGCGAGCTCAATCTGATTGGCTGATTGGATCAGCCAATCGGATTGAACTTGATTCTGATTGGCTGATTCCATCAGCCAATCAGAATATTCCTACCTTAATTCCGATTGGCTGATAGAATCCTATCAGCCAATCGGAATTCGAGGGACGCCATCTTGGATGACGTCCCTTAAAGGAACCGTCATTCTGCAGTTGGACGTCGCCGGAAGAAGATGGGTCCGCGGTGGAGGTCTTCAGGATGGAGCCGGTCGTCATCGGATGAAGATAGAAGATGCCGCTTGGATCAAGATGGTTGCCGGTCCGGATCGCCTCTTCTTCCCGGATAGGATGAAGACTTTGGAGCCTCTTCTGGACCTCTTCAGGCACCGGATGATGGATCGCCAACCCCCGCTTGGGTTGGATGAAGATTTTGGAGCCAGGACGGATCGGTGATACCTGGTGAGGTGAAGACAAGGTAGGATGATCTTCAGGGGCTTAGTGTTAGGTTTATTTAAGGGGGGTTTGGGTTAGATTAGGGGTATGTGGGTGGTGGGTTGTAATGTTGGGGGGGGGGGTATTGTATGTTTTTTTTTTACAGGCAAAAGAGCTGAACTTCTTGGGGCATGCCCCGCAAAGGGCCCTGTTCAGGGCTGGTAAGGTAAAAGAGCTTTTAACTTTAGTAATTTAGAATAGGGTAGGGCATTTTTTATTTTGGGGGGCTTTGTTGTTTTATTAGGGGGCTTAGAGTAGGTGTAATTAGTTTAAATTGTTGTAATATTTTTCTTTTGTTTGTAGATATTTTTTTATTTTTTGTACTTTAGCAAGTTTATTTAATTGTATTTATTTGTAGGAATTGTATTTAATTAATTTATTGATAGTGTAGTGTTAGGTTAATTGTAGGTAATTGTAGGTAGTTTATTTAATTAATTTATTGATAGTATAGTGTTAGTTTTAATTGTACTTAGTTTAGGATATCTTTTACAGGTAAATTTGTAAATTATTTTGAACTATTTTAGCTATTAAATAGTTCTTAACTATTTAATAGCTATTGTACCTGGTTAAAATAAATACAAAGTTACCTGTAAAATAAATATAAATCCTAAAATAGCTATAATATAAATATAATTTATATTGTAGCTATATTAGGATTTATTTTACAGTTAAGTATTTAGCTTTAAATAGGAATAATTTATTTAATAAGAGTTAATTAATTTCGTTAGATTTAAATTATATTTAACTTAGGGGGGTGTTAGTGTTAGGGTTAGACTTAGCTTTAGGGGTTAATACATTTATTAGAATAGCGATGAGCTCCGGTCGGCAGATTAGGGGTTAATAATTGAAGTTAGGTGTCGGCGATGTTAGGGAGGGCAGATTAGGGGTTAATACTATTTATTATAGGGTTAGTGAGGCGGATTAGGGGTTAATAACTTTATTATAGTAGCGCTCAGGTCCGCTCGGCAGATTAGGGGTTAATAAGTGTAGGCAGGTGGAGGCGACGTTGTGGGGGGCAGATTAGGGGTTAATAAATATAATACAGGGGTCGGCGGTGTTAGGGGCAGCAGATTAGGGGTACATAAGTATAACGTAGGTGGCGGTCGGCAGATTAGGGGTTAAAAAAATGTAATCGAGTGGCGGCGATGTGGGGGGACCTCGGTTTAGGGGTACATAGGTAGTTTATGGGTGTTAGTGTACTTTAGAGTACAGTAGTTAAGAGCTTTATGAACCGGCGTTAGCCCAGAAAGCTCTTAACTACTGACTTTTTTCCTGCGGCTGGAGTTTTGTCGTTAGATGTCTAACGCTCACTTCAGAAACGACTCTACATACCGGAGTTAGGAAGATCCCATTGAAAAGATAGGATACGCAATTGACGTAAGGGGATCTGCGGTATGGAAAAGTCGCGGCTGAAAAGTGAGCGTTAGACCCTATTTTGAGTGACTCTAAATACCGGCGGTAGCCTAAAACCAGCGTTAGGAGCCTCTAACGCTGGTTTTCACGGCTACCGCCAAACTCCCAATCTAGGTCATTGTGTTTATAAATGTAATATTCGATTTCGAATGTGACATTCGATTCGAATGTGAATATTCGATTTGAATGTGACATTCAAAATAGTGTTTCTCTAGTCCTACAAGTGTGTTTTATAAATGTAATATTCAAATTCGAATGTGATATCGAATGTAACATTCGAATTCGAATGTGACATTCAAATTTCGAATGTGATATTCGAATGTAACATTCGAATTCCGAATGTGACATTCGAAAACTGTAAATAACATTCGAAAATTTAATTTTTAAGAATATTCATTCTTATCAACATTCTATTATGTAAATCGAATTTCTACAATAACATTCGTTCTAACATTCGAATTTGGATATAAACACATTCGCCCATCCCTATCTGTAAGGATTAACTTTAATTACGTGGATAGTTATGTATCTAGTACATCTGAAAAGTAGCATTTCACAAGTGAACATTGACACACAGTAAAACAAAGAGAAAGAACAATTATGAGTGTGAACTTTCTATAAATAATATCAGGCAATGAAGTTACCCTAACTGAGTATTAAGGCCAAAATGTTCAAGAGCTATGAAACAGGCTTGTTTCCGACTCCCAGGGGGCAAGTCTTCAAATTCTCGCAACAGGGGGGTTACTTCAAAATATGTTTACTTTAATTCCTACAATATTGTTCGTGTTTTTGAGATTTGAAAAAAACATGTTGTTCTAGTTACTAAAGGAAGATTTTTGAGACAATGCTACAGCCAAAACTAATGCAACACAGTTCATGAAATGTGTTACTTTGATAGATCTCAAAGAGTTTTTAAACCTTTATTTAAAGGGACAGTAAAGTCAACATTAAACTTTAATTACTCAGAGCATGCCATTTTAAACAAAAGATATAGGCCTCTACTTATCAACGCGTCTACTTTACCTGCCTTCGCCGGCCCAATACGCCCGCCTAAGCTCGCCTACCATCGCCGCCGCGGACCTGAATACGTTCGCCTAAGTTATCAAAAAAGCTGTCAAAAAGCCGCGCACCAAGTACGGGGTGATGAGCAGCGGATTGTGATAGTTATCACTCATCCGATCTCGCTGCTCTTCGGCTTTTTTACAGCTTTATTGACAAGCTGTCACTAAGCACCCACACTAACTACACTGTTCTACCCCCTATACTGGCGCCCCCGGAGCCCCCCGCAACTAAATAAAGTTAGTAACCCCTAAACCGCCGCTCCCTGTCCCCGCCGCAACTATAATAAATGTATTAACCCCTAAACCGCCGCTCCTGGACACCGGTGCCACCTACATTATACCTAGTAACCCCTATCCTGCCCCCCCTATACCGCCGCCACCTATAATAAAGTTATTAACCCCTATCCTGCTGATCCCGTACCTCGCCGCACCTAAATAAATAGTTTAACCCCTAAACCGCCGCTCCCGGACCCCGCCGCAACCTATATTAAACTTATTAACCCCTAATCTGCCCCCCCCTACACCGTCGCCACCTATAATAAATTTATTAACCCCTATCCTGCCCCCCCTACACCACCGCCACTGTAATAAAATTATTAACCCCTAAACCTAAGTCTAACACTAACCCTAACACCCCCCTAACTTAAATATTAATTAAATACATCTAAATAAATTTTACTCTTATTAACTAAATTAATCCTATTTAAAACTAAATACTTACCTTTAAAATAAACCCTAATATAGCTACAATATAAATAATAATTATTTTGTAGCTATCTTAGGATTTATTTTTATTTTACAGGCAACTTTCAATTTATTTTAACTAGGTACAATAGCTATTAAATAGTTATTAACTATTTAATAGCTACCTAGTTAAAATAAAGAGAAATTTACCTGTAAAATAAAAACTAACCTAAGTTTCAATTACACCTAACACTACACTATACTTTAATAAATTATTCCTATTTAAAACTAAATACTTATCTGTAAAATAAACCCTAAGATAGCTACAATGTAATTAATAATTTCATTGTAGCTATTGTAGGATTTATATTTATTTTACAGGTAACTTTGTATTTATTTTAGCTAGTTAGAATAGTTATTAAATAGTTATTAACTATTTAATAACTACCTAGCTAAAAGAAATACAAAATTACCTGTAAAATAAATCCTAACCTAAGTTACAATTAAACCTAACACTACACTATCATTAAATAAATTAAATAAATTAAATACAAATACCTACAAATAAATACAAATAAATACACTAACTAAAGTACAAAAAATAAAAAAAGAACTAAGTTACAAAAAATAAAAAAATAATTTACAAACATTATAAAAATATTACAACAATTTTAAGCTAATTACACCCACTCTAAGCCCCCTAATAAAATAATAAAGCCCCCCAAAATAAAAAACTTCCCTACCCTATTCTACATTTAAAAGATACCAGCTCAATTACCTTACCAGCCCTTAAAAGGGCCTTTTGCGGGGCATGCCCCAAAGAATTCTGCTCTTTTGCCTGTAAAATAAAAATACAACCCCCCCAACATTAAAACCCACCACCCACATACCCCTAATCTAACCCAAACCCCCCTTAAATAAACCTAACACTACCCCCATGAAGATCTTCCTACATTGAGTCGTGTTCACCCAGCTGAGCCAAATTCTTCATCCAATCCGGGCGATGTCTTCATCCAAGCGGGGGCTGAAGAGGTCCATCATCTGGCTGAAGTCTTCATCCAAGCGGGGGCTGAAGAGGTCCATCATCCGGCTGAAGTCTTCATCCAAGCGGGGGCTGAAGAGGTCCATCATCCGGCTGAAGTCTTCTATCAAGCAGGATCTTCAATCTTCTTTCTTCCGGATCCATCTTCATCCCAATCAGCCAATCAGATTGAGCTCGCATTCTATTGGCTGATCGGAACAGCCAATAGAATGCGAGCTCAATCTGATTGGCTGATTGGATCAGCCAATCGGATTGAACTTGAATCTGATTGGCTGATTCCATCAGCCAATCAGATTATTCCTACCTTAATTCCGATTGGCTGATAGAATCCTATCAGCCAATCAGAATTTGAGGGACGCCATCTTGGATGTCGTCCCTTAAAGGAACCTTCATTCGTCGGGAGTTCGTCGTGGAGGAAGGATGTTCCGCGTCGGCGGGATGAAGATGGATCCGGAAGAAAGAAGATTGAAGATGCCGCTTAATAGAAGACTTCAGCCGGATGATGGACCTCTTCAGCCCCCGCTTGGATGAAGACTTCAGCCGGATGATGGACCTCTTCAGCCCCCGCTTGGATGAAGACTTCAGCCGGATGATGGACCTCTTCAGACCCCGCTTGGATGAAGACATCGCCCGGATTGGATGAAGAATTCGGCTCGGCTGGGTGAACACGACTCAAGGTAGGAAGATCTTCAGGGGGGTAGTGTTAGGTTTATTTAAGGGGGGTTTGGGTTAGATTAGGGGTATGTGGGTGGTGGGTTTTAATGTTGGGGGGGTTGTATTTTTATTTTATAGGCAAAAGAGCAGAATTCTTTGGGGCATGCCCCCCAAAAGGCCCTTTTAAGGGCTGGTAAGGTAATTGAGCTGGTATCTTTTAAATGTAGAATAGGGTAGGGAATTTTTTTATTTTGGGAGGCTTTGTTATTTTATTAGGGGGCTTAGAGTAGGTGTAATTAGCTTAAAATTGTTGTAATATTTTTATAATGTTTGTAAATAATTTTTTTATATTTTGTAACTTAGTTCTTTTTTTATTTTTTGTACTTTAGTTAGTGTATTTATTTGTATTTATTTGTAGGTATTTGTATTTAATTTATTTAATTTATTTAATGATAGTGTAGTGTTAGGTTTAATTGTAACTTAGGTTAGGATTTATTTTACAGGTAATTTTGTATTTCTTTTAGCTAGGTAGTTATTAAATAGTTAATAACTATTTAATAACTATTCTAACTAGCTAAAATAAATACAAAGTTACCTGTAAAATAAATATAAATCCTACAATAGCTACAATGTAATTATTAATTACATTGTAGCTATCTTAGGGTTTATTTTACAGGTAAGTATTTAGTTTTAAATAGGAATAATTTATTAAAGTATAGTGTAGTGTTAGGTGTAATTGAAACTTAGGTTAGTTTTTATTTTACAGGTAAATTTCTCTACTTGGCTGATCCAATCAGCCAATCGGATTGAACTTCAATCCGATTGGCTGATTATATCAGCTAATCTGATTTTTTCTACCTTAATTCCGATTGGCTGATAGAATCCGGTCTTCAAGATGGAGCCGCTCATCGCCGGAAGGATGAAGATAGAAGATGCCGCTTGAATGAAGATTTCTGCCGTATGGAGGACCTCTTCTGCACCGATCGGATGAAGACTTCTGCCCGGCTGGAGGACCACTTGTGCCCGCATCGGATGAAGAGTTCGGCCCGGTTGGGTGAAGACGGCTCAAGGTAGGGTGATCTTCAATGGGGTAGTGTTAGGTTTATTTAAGGGGGGATCGGGTGGGTTTTAGCATAGGGGTGTGTGGGTGGTGGGTTGTAATGTTGGGGGGGGTATTGTATTGCTTTTTTTTTTTTACAGGTAAAAGAGCTGATTACTTTGGGGCAATGCCCCGCAATAAAGCCCTTTTAAGGGCTGGTAAAAGAGCTGATTACTTTTGTAATTTAGTTTAGGGTAGGGGATTTTATTATTTTGGGGGGCTTTTTTATTTTATTAGGGATGCTTAGATTAGGTGTAATTAGATTAAAATTCTTGTAATATTTTTTTATTTTTTGTAATTTAGTGTTTTTTTTTTGTACTATAGTTTAGTTTATTTAATTGTATTTTATTTTAGATCATTGTAGTTTATTAATTTAATTAATTTATTGATAGTGTAGTGTTAGGTGTATTTGTAACTTAGGTTAGGATTTATTTTACAGGTAATTTTGTAATTATTTTAACTAGGTAGCAATTAAATAGTTAATTACTATTTAATAGCTATTGTACCTAGTTAAAATAAATACATAAGTTGCCTGTAAAATAAAAATAAACCCTAAAATATCTACAATGTAATTATTAATTATATTGTAGCTATCTTAGGGTTTATTTTATAGGTAAGTATTTAGTTTTAAATAGGATTAATTTATTTAATGATAGGAATATTTATTTAGATTAATTTAAATAATATTTAAGTTGGGGGGTGTTAGGGTTAGACTTAGGTTTTGGGGTTAATTAATTTAATATAGTGGCGGTGGTGTAGGGGGGTAGATTAGGGGTTAATCAATGTACTGTAGGTGGTGGTGGTGTGGGGGGGCAGGATAGGGGTTAATAAATGTAATGTAGGTGGCGGGGGGCTCCGGGTACGGCGGTTTAGGGGTTAAACAATTAATTTCTTTGCGGCGGGGTCCGGGATCGGCAGGATAGGGGTTAATAACTTTATGTAGGTGGCGGTGGTATAGGGGCGGCAGATTAGGGGTTAATAGGTATAATGTAGGTGGCGGCGGGGTCCGGGAGCGGTGGTTTAGCGGTTCATATATTTATTATAGTGGCGGCGGGATCCGGGAGCGGTGGTTTAGGGGTTAATATATTTATTATAGTTGCGGAGGGGTCCGGGAGCGGCGGTTTAGCAGGTAATAAGTTTATTTAGGTGCGGGGGGCTCCGGGAGCGGCAGTTTAGGGGGAAAATCTGTATAGTATAGTGTGGGTGCTTAGTGACAGGCTAGCAAGAAAGCTGCGAAGAAGCCGATGAGCAGCGAGATCGATGACTGTTAGTTAACAACAGTCAACTGCTCATCGCTCCGTACTTGGTGCGCAGCTTCTTAACAGCTTTCTTGATAACTTTGGCGAACGTATTCAGGTCCGCAGCGGTGATGTTAGGCGAGCTTAGGCGAGCGTATTGGGCCGGCGAATGCAGCAAAATATGGAGCTTCATAACTAGAGGCCATAGTTTAAACTTATTTTTTTTATTTCACTGGTAAGTTTTTATTTATTTTAAGGTAGTTAGTATATTGTAACATTAATTTAAAGTTAGGGGGTGTTAGGTGTAGTGGTTAAAAGTTTGAATTAGTGTGTCGCAATGTGGGGGGGGCGGTGGTTTAGGAGTTAATAGGTTTAGTTTAGTATTTGTGATGTAGGAGGCCAGAGGTTTAGGGGTTAATAGGTTTAGTTTAGTATTTGCGATGTGGGGGACTGGCGGTTTAGGGGTAAATAGTTTTATTATAGTAGTTGCGATGTGGGGGGGCGGTGGTTTAGGGGTTAATAGGTTTATTATAGTAGTTGCGATGTGGGGGGGCTGGCGGTTTAGGGGTTAATAGGTTTATTATAGTAGTTGCGATGTGGGTTCAGTGTTTAGGAGTTAATAGGTTTATTTAGTGTTGGCAATGTTGGGGATCGATGATTTAAGGGTTAATACTTTATTTTGTGTTGGTTATGTGGTTGGGCGTCGGATTAGGGGTTAATAAGTTTAATAAAGTATTTGCGATGCGTGGGATGGTGGTTTAGGGGTTAATAGTGTAGTTTATGGCTGTCAGTGTACTTTGTAACATTTTTGTTATGAGTTTTGTAAAACATTTTTGTTTCCCAAAATCCATTTCAAAACTGGTAATTTTGCCCAAGATTTTTCACAGGGTGTTCAATCTTGTTTCTTAATGATTGTTATGCTAATTATAATACTACACAAAACAATACACAATTGTTTATTTTACATCATGGATTACTATTATTAGTGAAAAACTGCATTCCAACTCATTAAGCAGTCAACATAAATAAGGCATCATTGAGCCTCTGGGATTTACTTTTATATTGTCTCTCTCTCCTCTCTCTTCTCTCTCTCCAAAAGAATTAAAAATAGATCTCACTTTTTTTTGCATTTTCATTAGCTCAAAAAAACAACTATACAGTATATGATTCATCACCCAAGGTTTCCTGATTCACTGAAAGACAATTAACTGCACAAAGGGTTTGCAAGGTGAGGTGTCAGGATGTTTGCTGTTTTGTTAAACCAACTGTCGCCATTCAGGCATAAGTCTGTGAAAAACAGCAGTCTATATAAGCATCAAAATTCTTCAAACACTATTCATCATTTGTGCTCTAGTTGAATGACATTTTGTCTTTGAAAAATAAGTGAAAGCATATTATTTTAGCTCATTTATTTTTATCCGCGAAATGAGGAGAGTAGCTAGCTGTTATTTTTCCTTAGTCGGGATAATGCTTTTAAAAAGACATCTAAGAATGCTGGGGGGTTTAAGCTCACTTGTGCTGAACACAAAGATAAAGTTTCTGTAGCATTTCATAACCATAATATCAATGAGAACTCATCATCAAAAATGTCAGAAACAACCTAACATGTAACTGTGAAAAGAACACAAAATTCAGTTGTTTATTTTACTGTAATGAGCCTTCTCAGTGAGATGTGACCTCCCTTAATGTACTGAGCATGGTGTCCATATATGAATTACCCTTTTTGGGAGGTTAGAGTTATTTTGAAAAAGATGAAGCCTAATTAGGGATAAACAATACTTTAGTTAGTGAGTTTTTCCTCATTTCATCTCACTCATTGCAACTACTGCAGCTATTCTTTCTTTCAAAACTACTATTTTTTCATATGTATAATCAAGAAAGGAAATCATATGAACTCTCTATTAGCAAATATTTCACCTGCAGACATAATGAATATTTATTTCTTTAGACCCTGTGAAACCCAAAAAACATTGACTACCTGAGTTTTGATCTTAAATTGTGATCTCTGTTGCCATACAACATGCAAAAATGCAAAAAATAGAAATGTCTATTCATCTGGGACAGTATATTGAATCCCCACCCACCCAGGTTTAATATGGTTGGTAATAGGCCATTTATTGTGGGCCAAACATTGTATATCATACTCCTTTTCTGTCTGGGTGTTGTGTGGAAGTCAGGCACAGAAGTTATCATTCTCTTGCTTCTCAAGACAGTACACAACGCACACAGCAGAGGCGTAACTAGAAACCACAGGGCCTAGTTGCAAAAAAGTGAATTTGATACATATCTTTTTTTTTTTTTTTTTTTTACATTTAACACAGAAAAAAATGTGAATCAGATTACGTCTGCAAAAGGAAGTACCCTGTGACCACAGTCTGTGAGATGGTCGGACCCCCTATTACTGTATATGGTGACACTGTTTAACCCACCAGTACTGTATATAGTGATTCAGTGACACAGTCTGTAATCTGCCGGTGAGATGGCTGGCCTGACCCTACCCGCCCCCGTACTTTATAAAGTGACCACAGTAGTCTGTGACATAGTCCAGCCCCCCCATACTGTATATAGTGGTACTGTATAGTGACACTGCTTACCCCTCCCCCCATGCTGTAGTAACAAGGTCTGTAATTTGTTGGTTCCACAAACATACACACACACACACACACACATACATGCATAAATACACACACAGTCACATACATACATACACTCACACACAAAAACACCAATGGGTAAAACAGAAAGACTAACCCCTGTAGTCAGAGACACTAGTGAAGCATCATGTCACACTCACATGATATCAGTGCAGGCAATGGCAGGTCAACATTTTTTATTAAAGCAATTGCGAACCTCTGCACCCCCTGTAATTTTGCCCCTGGCACACAGCAAGTAGAGGAGACAGCACTGACAGAGAACACTAGCCTGTACCACTAGGATAAGAGGGTCAGATACAATCAGAGGGCATATGTAGACATATTAGCCAATAGATGAGCTGCAGAGTCAGAGGTCCTGGTGTAGTGGGGGATTGAAGAGGGGCTTGAGGGCCAAGGGGTCTAATTATTTGAATTTTTATCACAATATATAGCTAAAATGGAAAATGAAGGGACAGGGCACCTCTTGGTTAACTGTATCATCCATAAATATAAACAAAAAAACCCAATTTTTATGATTTTTTTAATGTGATTTTTATAAACCCAGTGTAACACGAAAATACTTTTAACTTATAGCTGTGCCATCAAAATATTGCTACACACATAAAACACCCATCTGAAGCAAACCTGAAGATATGTGTGTCTGAAAGTAAGAAACCTAACTCATGGTACATTCTCTGATAACACCTGTTTCTTAATTATTGTTCTAGACTCAAGATCCATCAGATAAAGTAATCATCCATCTAGGTTCCCTCTGTATCTTTAATGATTTCCCACATTAATGGCACTATATAAGTCTTGTTTAAAACTTTCCTCATGACCCCATAGTGAGCTTCACTAAATCTGTATTTATACCTTTAGCCCTTAAAGAGATATGAAACAGTGCTTCTTTAGTAGAAAAAAAATATGTTAAATCAAAATACACACTCAAAAACTGATTGTGACAGCAAACAATTTACTTGTTTTCTTGCTAAATGAACTCTTGCAGCCTGCAGCTAGATTATAGAGCAAACATTACAGAACTTAAAATCTATTGCCACATTATTTTTGCAGCAAAAGTCCTCTACTGAAATGGGCAATACATTGATTGCAGCTATATTCGATGTCTTCTAGTAACACTTGAAAGAAAGAAAAAACTGCTTCTCTGTCTTCCTGTTAAATTATAAATAATACATGTTGCAATGATTTATATTAAGTATAACCCACTGTATAGTGCTTTTTTTTATTACAACAACAAAACAGACTGTTTTATATCTCTTTTAACATTGATTTGTTATAGGGGTTATTTTTTAATACCATATTATTGCTTATATTTTACAACTGCAAGTTTAAATAATTATATTAAATACCCTGGTTAATTAAAATAACCTACATGCAATTCTAATATGTTAAATGTCTTACTGTAATCTTTGTTAAATAGAATAATTACAGGCTTAATCAAACATAGAAATACTATCACTTTACTCTCTACATTCACAGAAATCTTGCAAGTTGTGATGTAATAGAAATAAAATGCTATTTTCAAAGAATTTATTCCAAATATGGAAAATGTATGGTGGTCTCTGACTACTAAAACAACGGTGACTGTGATTTTGTTTTGGTTTGCAGCGTGGTCAGACTGCAGATGGGGTGTCTAGACAATGCTATACCTCTAAATAATATTTACCAGTGCCAAACAGAAGACTTAGGCCTAGATTTTGAGTTTGGCGTTAGCCGTGAAAACCAGCGTTAGAGGCTCCTAACGCTGGTTTTAGGCTACCTCCGGTATTTGGAGTCACTCAAAAAAGGGTCTAACGCTCACTTTTCAGCCGCGACTTTTCCATACCGCAGATCCCCTTACGTCAATTGCGTATCCTATCTTTTCAATGGGATCTTTCTAACTCCGGTATTTAGAGTCGTGTCTGAAGTAAGCGTTAGACATCTAACGACAAAACTCCAGCCGCAGGAAAAAAGTCAGTAGTTAAGACCTTTCTGGGCTAACGCCGGTTTATAAAGCTCTTAACTACTGTACTCTAAAGTACACTAACACCCATAAACTACCTATGTACCCCTAAACCGAGGTCCCCCCACATCGCCGACACTCGATTACATTTTTTTAACCCCTAATCTGCCGACCGCCACCTACGTTATACTTATGTACCCCTAATCTGCTGCCCCTAACACCGCCGACCCCTATATTATATTTATTAACCCCTAACCTGCCCCCCACAACGTCGCAGCCAGCTACCTACAATAATTAACCCCTAATCTGCCGACCGCAAAGCGCCGCCACCTACGTTATACTTATGTACCCCTAATCTGCTGCCCCTAACACCGCCGACCCCTATATTATATTTATTAACCCCTAATCTGCCCCCCTCAACGTCGCCTCCACCTGCCTACACTTATTAACCCCTAATCTGCCGAGCGGACCGCACCGCTATTATTATAAAGTTATTAACCCCTAATCCGCCTCACTAACCCTATAATAAATAGTATTAACCCCTAATCTGCCCTCCCTAACATCGCCGACACCTAACTTCAAACATTAACCCCTAATCTGCCGACTGGAGCTCACCGCTATTCTAATATATGTATTAACCCCTAAAGCTAAGTCTAACCCTAACACTAACACCCCCCTAAGTTAAATATAATTTAAATCTAACTAAATAAATTAACTCTTATTAAATAAATTATTCCTATTTAAAGCTAAATACTTACCTGTACAATAAATCCTAATATAGCTACAATATAAATTATAATTATATTATAGCTATTTTAGGATTAATATTTATTTTACAGGTAACTTTGTATTTATTTTAACCAGGTACAATACTAGTTCTTAACTATTTAATAGCTAAAATAGTTAAAATAATTACAAAATTACCTGTAAAATAAATCCTAACCTAAGTTACAATTAAACCTAACACTACACTATCAATAAATTAATTAAATAAACTACCTACAATTACCTACTATTAACCTAACACTACACTATCAATAAATTAATTAAATACAATTCCTACAAATAAATACAATTAAATAAACTAGCTAAAGTACAAAAAATAAAAAAGAACTAAGTTACAAAAAATAAAAAAATATTTACAAACATAAGAAAAATATTACAACAATTTTAAACTAATTACACCTACTCTAAGCCCCCTAATAAAATAACAAAGACCCCCAAAATAAAAAAATGCCCTACCCTATTCTAAATTACTAAAGTTCAAAGCTCTTTTACCTTACCAGCCCTGAACAGGGCCCTTTGCGGGGCATGCCCCAAGAAGTTCAGCTCTTTTGCCTGTAAAAAAAAACATACAATACCCAAGCCCCCCAACATTACAACCCACCACCCACATACCCCTAATCTAACCCAAACCCCCCTTAAATAAACCTAACACTAAGCCCCTGAAGATCTTCCTACCTTGTCTTCACCTCACCGGGTTCACCGATCTGTCCAGAAGAGGTCCTCCGATGTCCTGATCCAAGCCCAAGCGGGGGGCTGAAGAGGTCCATGATCCGGCTGAAGTATTCATCCAAGCGGGGCAGAAGAGGTCTTCCATCCGATTGAAGTCTTCATCCAAGCGGGATCTTCTATGGTCATCCATCTGGAGCGGAGCGGCAGGATCCTGAAGACCTCCGACGCGGAACATCCATCCTGGCCGACGACTGAACGACGAATGACGGTTCCTTTAAATGACGTCATCCAAGATGGCGTCCCTCGAATTCCGATTGGCTGATAGGATTCTATCAGCCAATCGGAATTAAGGTAGGAATATTCTGATTGGCTGATGGAGTCAGCCAATCAGAATCAAGTTCAATCCGATTGGCTGATCCGATCAGCCAATCAGATTGAGCTTGCATTCTATTGGCTGGATGAAGACTTCAATCGGATGGAAGACCTCTTCTGCCCCGCTTGGATGAAGACTTCAGCCGGATCATGGACCTCTTCAGCCCCCCGCTTGGGCTTGGATCAGGACATCGGAGGAGCTCTTCTGGACGGATCGGTGTGATACCCGGTGAGGTAAAGACAAGGTAGGATGATCTTCAGGGGCTTAGTGTTAGGTTTATTTAAGGGGGGTTTGGGTTAGATTAGGGGTATGTGGGTGGTGGGTTGTAATGTTGGGGGGGGGTATTGTATGTTTTTTTTTTACAGGCAAAAGAGCTGAATTTCTTGGGGCATGCCCCGCAAAGGGCCCTGTTCAGGGCTGGTAAGGTAAAAGAGCTTTGAACTTTAGTAATTTAGAATAGGCTAGGGCATTTTTTTATTTTGGGGGTCTTTGTTATTTTATTAGGGGGCTTAGAGTAGATGTAATTAGTTTAACATTCTTGTAATATTTTTCTTATGTTTGTAATTTTGTGTGTTTTTTTTGTAACTTAGTTCTTTTTTATTTTTTGTACTTTAGCTAGTTTATTTAATTGTATTTATTTGTAGGAATTGTATTTAATTAATTTATTGATAGTGTAGTGTTAGGTTAATTGTAGGTAATTGTAGGAAGTTTATTTAATTAATTTATTGATAGTGTAGTGTTAGGTTTAATTGTAACTTAGGTTAGGATTTATTTTACAGGTGATTTTGTAATTATTTTAACTATTTTAGTTCTTAACTATTTAATAGCTATTGTACCTGATTAAAATAAATACAAAGTTACCTGTAAAATAAATATAAATCCTAAAATAGCTATAATATAATTATAATTTATATTCTAGCTATATTAGGATTTATTTTACAGGTAAGTATTTAGCTTTAAATAGGAATAATTTATTTAATAAGAGTTAATTAATTTAGTTAGATTTAAATTATATTTAACTTAGGGGGTGTTAGTGTTAGGGTTAGACTTAGCTTTAGGGGTTAATACATTTATTAGAATAGCGGTGAGCTCCAGTCGGCAGATTAAGGGTTAATGTTTGAAGTTAGGTGTCGGCGATGTTAGGGAGGGCAGATTAGGGGTTAATACTATTTATTATAGGGTTAGTGAGGCGGATTAGGGGTTAATAACTTTATAATAATAGCGGTGCGGTCCGGTCGGCAGATTAGGGGTTAATAAGTGTAGGCAGGTGGAGGCGACGTTGTGGGGGGCAGATTAGGGGTTAATAAATATAATATAGGGGTCGGCGATGTTAGGGCAGCAGATTAGGGGTACATAGGGATAATGTAAGTAGCGGCGGTTTACGGAGCGGCAGATTAGGGGTTAATAATAATATGCAGGGGTCAGCGATAGCGGGGGCGGCAGAATAGGGGTTAATAAGTGTAAGGTTAGGGGTGTTTAGACTCGGGGTACATGTTAGAGTGTTAGGTGCAGACGTAGGAAGTGTTTCCGCATAGCAAACAATGGGGCTGCGTTAGGAGCTGAACGCGGCTTTTTTGCAGGTGTTAGGTTTTTTTTCAGCTCAAACAGCCCCATTGTTTTCTATGGGAGAATCGTGCACGAGCACGTTTTTGAGGCTGGCCGCTTGCGTAAGCAACTCTGGTATCGAGAGTTGAAGCTGCGTTAAATATGCTCTACGCTCCTTTTTTGGAGCCTAACGCAGCCTTTATGTGGACTCTCAATACCAGAGTTATTTTTATGGTGCGGCCAGAAAAAAGCCGGCGTTAGCTACGCGGGTCGTTACCGACAAAACTCCAAATCTAGGCCTTAGTGATTTTACACTGATTTACAAGTCTGTTGTAGGAAGTGTCATTTTTGTAAGTAAAATAAAGTATCTGTGTTGACTAAGGTGAATCACTGCAAACAACTTATATGATTACTAATCCTCCCCCTTCATGTATGTTTTTTAATGTTTTGGTAAACATGTCATTACATTTCATATAAAAAAAAGGTTTTATGCACAATATCAGGTGTCCTTGCTGGACCTGCAACTGTACAGAACATTCTATACCACTATCAACATTGGACTCTCTATGTTCTAGATTCAAGAATTCCTTAATAATTATTGTAATATTTATGTCACTCTCTCATGTATGAGATAGTTTTGTGTAATAAGTTATTGCTGTGCTGATCTGTCCATAATCAATAAGTATTTCCTCCTTCTGCAAAGCCGTATGTAACCCTTTTTATTGAGAAACAAAATCCTACCATATAGTTTAGAATGTAGAAGAATGAAAGCTAATGATAAAAATGTCAGTGCTAACAAACAAAACAACAATATATGTAAGAAGTAATGTCAAACAATATTTTAAGTAAACATAATCTCGCTACATGTAAATAAAAGATAGGGAACGATTATTTTATAGACCAGTTTACTTTTATTCAAAATAGGACATTTAAAGTTTAACGTAGTTTTGTGAATAATTTGTCAATTTTTTTGTACAGCCCCAGCATATTTGCTGCTTTACCTATTTTTTTATGGCACCATGTGCATGTTCCCGATGCTGATCTGTCACATCACACTGGTGCTGATTAGTGGATACAATTTGAGCAAACATACTAATCAGCACCAAGGTGAGATTGATCTGTTACAAGGTGCATATATTGTATATGCACCTGTTGTATATTTAATGGAATTATGAATATTAATGATTAATAACAATACAATTATCATCAGTAATACCTCCAATTTAAATAGTAGAATCTTAGCAGTGCGCCCAAGCAAAAATGTTATATAATTTCTGTAGTGTACTCCAGAATAATTCTGTTGAGATATTTGGAAATTAATGACAATAAAATTATATCAAATACTAATATTTAACCCCAAATTTAAAATGTTTTTCTAAGTTCTTGATCAGGTAAATTTGTATAAACACAGTGACTATATTTATGCAGTAAATAGGATATTGATTATGATGACCAGATATATATGAACAATTATTACAATATTAAAATATAAAGCAGCTATATAAATATTTAGATTAATTAATATTCAATTAAATCGTCTGTTATCCTGTATATGGCCACAATATTATTTAGAAATAAACCTTAACTCAAAATGAATTAACTATCAAATATCACAATTTAATTTTACTAGAACAATTATAATTAGCCAGTAGCATTAACCAATTCAACATATGGCTTATTTAACAACGTTTGGTTGACAAATATAAAACCAAATATTATAATAAAATCTTACCATATCTCAATAAATCTAATAGAATTTCCAGGATATATAATAAAAGTCAACTATCTAGCCCAAAATAGTTTTATTTAACTTAAATTTATCATCCAGAGAGATTTATACACCAATAAATATATTATCAATACAATAGCAATATTATCATCAAACCAATTTAAATATAATTCCTAACATATGTCACAGTAAATTAAAATCAATTTATAAGTATGGAATACAAAACCCCTTTTCTCAATAATAAATTCACTTAATACTGAAATAATTATTTTCTTGAATACACTAATCTATTTAATAATAGATTATAAATATAAGCTACCACATTTAAATCACAGCTTCAATTAAACTACTGCTAGAAAGAATATCTTTACTATATTAGCTATTAAAACATTTATTTTTATACGTTACCAGTTACCAATATTTGAGAGTTTCAGCACCAGAGTTTTTCTCAATGTCATATAGGGGAGATATCCCCAATTTAGGAATTGAAGTGAGCCCAATATTCTCTTTTCCAAAAAGAGAGTCCCAGCAAGGTTATCTCACAAAGACTGTGTCACACACCAGAGTCTGTGTGAGCAAAAAGGCAAAGGGAAAAGAGCAAGGCAACAGCAAAAAGGCCCTTCTCTTCCCACGTGCAGAGTTTTTGTTTGAGACTTAACTCCTCCTCCATTTCTAAATCATTCAATGAGGAACTCTCATGGGGGGATATTTATCGAAGGTCTGGCGGACCGGATCAGGTCCGCCAGACCTTGCTGAATGTGGAGAGCAATACGCTCTCCGTATTCAGCATTGCAAAGCCGCCCCCTGCAGATTCACGGCCAATCAGCCGCCAGCAGGGAGGTGTTAATCAACCCGATCGTACTCGATCAGGTTGATTTTCAGCAATGTCTGTCCACCTGCTCAGAGCAAGCAGGCAGGGTTATGCCATTTCATAATCATTCAATGAGGAACTCTCATGGGGGGATATTTATCGAAGGTCTGGCGGACCGGAACAGGTCCGCCAGACCTTGCTGAATGTGGAGACCAATACGCTCTCCGTATTCAGCATTGCAGCGCCGCCCCCTGCAGATTCACGGCCAATCAGCCGCCAGCAGGGAGGTGTTAATCAACCCGATCGTACTCGATCAGGTTGATTTTCAGCGATGTCTGTCCACCTGCTCAGAGCAAGCAGACAGGGTTATGGAGCTCACGGGTCATCAAGCTCCATCCGGAGCTTGATAAATATGCGGCCATGGTATGAATGACAACTCTCATAGGCCACTTGTTTATTTTGCATCTGGTAACTTAATTCCCTCACAATTAAGTACCTCTGGCTACATTACTCGGTTTGGCCACCGGGGGGGCACATGACCTAGAATGAGAAATTTTTTAATAAAGTGTTAATTTAAATACACTTATGATTTCCTAGTTTTAATAAAATATTTGGTCAATTTATATGGCTTATTTAATTTGACTGAGTATGTATTTATATACCTAATATTAGATATGTGTATAATTGTATATCTGCTAATATATAATACACATATATATTTAATGTATGCTTCCATAGAGTTCCTTATTTAAGTCATGTCTCAAGGGATTAATTTAAGAGTTATATTTATATTTGGAGATTAAGTAATTATACTTTAATATTTTCAGTAGTATATTAATATTAATAAGTAGTTCAGGAAACTTTAAATATCATATCATTTAATATTCTTATAGTATATTGTTACACTTCCTAGTCATTTTTATATCATACACATACATGTAGTAGAATTCTGTTGTAATTAGTTATTATATATATATATATATATATATATATATATTTGATACTTATTCCATCCTCAGTGCAAATTACTTAAAGGGACACTAAACCCCAAAAAAGGTTATTTGCAATCGCAAAATCTATACTTGTTGCATCATTTTGTAATTTACATTCTATTTCAAGTAACTTGCATTTAGTAGATATCTGATTCGTAAAATCAAACTATTTCCAAACCAACCGCCGGCTATTCTTTTCTATCACCCAATCCAGACCGATAACCCAGGTTAAAAAAATGGTGGAATATTGCCGCAATGCGTATGCTCGATATGCTGAATCTTCATCCTTTACGTCACTCACAGCAAAGCAGTGGCCCCATGTATGGATAGCAAAGTGGATGACAGAGCTTCTCAGAGCAGGTAAGAGCGGTGCAGTGTGAGAATCTCTCTACCAATAACGAGCATTAATTCATATTTACCTAAATTTCTAACAAATAATGAATGAAACACATATTTATTTTGTTTGAAAATAAATAAATATAAGATATAAATATTGATCTAACACATTACTTATTTGGATTTATTGCGATAACATTCTATGGGTAATTCTGGCATTAGGGAGGGGATATGCGCATGCGCGAGTTTATGGATCTCAGTACGCATGCCCATGATGAGGAAATGTCACTTAATTAAATGCACAATATCACCATCTGGATCTGATTGGAAATTGATTCTTAGCGTGCACGGCCCATATTGGAGGGTGGGGATTGATGATGTCTTCGGTGAAAATTAAAGTTTAATTTTTTTATGTCAGGAAACAACATTGGAGTTTAAAAGTAAGTATTTTATGATATATAAATGTTTGCAATATGACATTTGCGGTCCGGGTGTGAACAAAAAGCTAAAGTTTTGGAATCCTTTAAAAATGTTTGACTGTATAAAACATAATCATGATATTATTTATAGTACAATTATATATGTATTGGTGATCTCAGAGCCCAATCTAGAACTTATATACATTGGTACATCATATGCCTGTAATAACATGTAACATATTCTAAGCATTATTTGTCAAACATTTTAAATATAGTTATTACAGATATATATATATATATATATATATATATATATCACTTCATAGCTGTATAATATGTGCTAGACCCAATCCATATAATCTAGAACTTATATATATATATATATATATATATACATTCATACAGTACTGATGTATATTAAATATCTGAAAATTACAGGCACAAGTTATTTCATATAAACTTAGTTTTCCATTTGCTTGCATTTGAGTATAACAACTGATTTTTCCCAGACAGAGATGTGTATTGAGGAAATACAAAGAGACTTCTGGTGTCTTGCTTAACCCCTTAAGGACCAACAACGTACAGGGTACGTCCTACAAAAAAAGGTCCTTAACGACCAAGGACGTACCCTGTACGTCTTTTTAGAAAAGAGGATTTGGGGGAAGTAGAGTTATAAAGAATGGAGCCAGGTATTGCATATATTTTCTATTCACAATAATATTCTAAATACTTGAATTTTTAGTTTTTAGAAAAGCAAAACCTGGAGTGGATTACTCACTAAAAAGACTACATACAAGTGGAATTACTCTCTGTTTAAACTTAGTTGTACTCTCAGTTATAACTAGTTTATCTAGTTGTTGGTACCCTGTACGTCGTTGGTGTTTGAAAGCGGTGGAAGCGATCCTGATCACTTCCAGCCACTTTCATGTTATTGCAGTGATGCCACGATATTGAGGCATCCTGCAATAACATTTTCTAGCAGTCCGATGCAGAGAGAGCCACTGGGGGCAGGCGCGGGTGGGAACCCTACACTATGGCACAATAAATGTTTCTAATAAGGTTCTAGAGAGGACTGGGGAGGGTGGGAATTTTCAGTTAAGGGATCTTGGAGAGGGTTGGGGGTTGGATGTTGAGGGGGGGCAGCTACACTACAAAAAATATAGAGTAATTTTTTAATAAAATATTTAAAAAAAACACAACATATTTTATTTCAAACTGGGTACTGGCAGACAGCTTCCAGTACCCAGGATGGCGCACAATAAGGTAGAGGGGGAGGGTTAGAGAGCTGTTTGGGGGAGGATCAGGGAGGTTGGGGACTAAGGGGGATCCTACACAGCAGAATTATGTTTAAAAAAAAAAAAAAAAAAAACTTTTATTTTAGTACTGGCAGACTTTCTGCCAGTACTTAAGATGGTGGGAACAATTGTGGGGTGGGGGAGGCAAGAGAGCTGTTTGGGAGGGATCAGGGGTGTGATGTGTCAGGTGGGAGGTTGATCTCTACACTAAAGCTAAAATTAATCCTGCAAGCTACCTATTTAACCCCTTCACTGCTAGACATAATACACGTGTGATGTGTAGCAGCGTTTAGCGGCCTTCTAATTACCAAAAAGCAATGCCAAAGCCATATATGTCTGCTATTTCTGAACAAAGGGGATCCTAGAGAAGCATTTAAAACCATTTGTGCCATAATTTCACAAGCTGGTTTGTAATTAATTTTAGTGAGAAACCTAAAATTTGTGAAAAGTTTGTAAAAAAAGTGAACAATCTTTTTATTTTGATCACATTTTGGCGGTGATAATGGTGACATGAAAATATACCAAAATGGGCCCTAGATCAATACTTTGGGTTGTCTACTACATTACACTAAAGCTAAAATTAACCCTACAAGCTCCCTAATTAACCCCTTCACTGCTGGGCATACTACACGTGTGGTGCGCAGGTGGCATTTTTGCGGCCTTCTAATTACCAAAAAGTAATGCCAAAGCCATATATGTCTGCTATTGTGGAACAAAGGGGATCCAAGAGAAGAATTTACAACCATTTGTGCCATAATTGCACAAGCTGTTTGTAAATCATTTCAGTGAGAAACCTAAAAATTTGTAAAAAAATGTGTGAAAAAGTGCACAATTTTTTTTTATTTGATCGCATTTGGCGGTGAATGGTGGCATGAAATACAGGTATACCTCACTTTACAAGCGCCTTCACTTTACAGCGATTCACTAATACAGCACTTTGTGGAGCTGAAGTTCAACCTCCAAGGATTTTGAAATAGTGGTGTAATCATCGTGAGATTGCAAGAAAAGTGACTGGCACCATTTTGTTATGCGCAGTTCACTGTTTACAGCATTGCAGTGCAAAACTGTGTCTCAGTGCTATAGTCTGGCGAATTTTACCACAGTCATTGTCACTATTTTACAGGTACAGTATTTATTAAATACTAATTGAATACTGCACTGTGCTAAACGTAGCACTATTGCACCCCTAATATATGCTAGTTCAAACATGTTTTCAAGTTTTTAAACACACTGGCAAGTGAAAAGATAGCTAAATCTCCTTGTTTCACTTTAAGGCGGTCTTCACTTTACAGCCGGGCTCCACTGTATGACGGGGTATACCTGTATACCAAAATGGGCCTAGATCAATACTTTGGGTTGCCTTCTAAAAAAAAATATATACATGTCAAGGGATATTCAGGGTTTCCTGACAGATATCAGTGTTCCAATGTAACTATCGCTAATTTTGGAAAAAAGTGGTTTGGAAATAGCAAAGTGCTACTTGTATTTATGGCCCTATAACTTGCAAAAAAAGCAAAGAACGTAAACATTGGATATTTCTAAACTCAGGACAAAATTTAGAAACTACCAGTATTTAGCATGGGTGTGTTTTATGGTGGTTGTAGATGTGTAACAGATTTGGGGGTCAAAGTTAGAAAAAGTGTGCTTTTTTCCCATTTTGTCCTCATATTTTATAATTTTGTTATAGTAAATTATGATATGATGAAAATAATGGTATCTTTAGAAAGTCCATTTAATAGCAAGAAAAACTGTGTATAATGGGCGCGATCCGATATACGGCGTAGTTTGCGGCGCAAGCGAGGGAACCCGCGTCGCCCGCAGTTTCAGCTCGCATCTCGAGCTATCCAATATACGGCGCCGTCAGATGCTAACGTGCCGTAAGTCGGATAAACCAGCGATGTCCAGAAATCTGCGCACGTACAAATTTCTGGCGTCACCAGTGACTTGCGCCACGTTAGAAACTGCCGGCGCCTACAAAACCTGACTAAAGTATGAAATCACCAGCACTGTCTAACACGCCTCCCTAACATAGCCCGACAAGTCTAACACGCCTCCCTAACATAGCCCGACACGTCTAACCCTCTATCCGCTATCCCCCCTCACTAGCCTAACAATAAAATATGTATTAACCTCCTAAACCGCCGCTCCCAAACACCGCCGCAACATAATAAAGTATTAACGCCTAAACCACCGCCAGCTATATTAAATCTATAACCCCCTAAAGTGAGCTCCTAACACCGCCGCCATCTACCTTACCTACCCCTAAAGTGAGCCCCTACCCCCGCCGCTATCTATTTTAAAATTATTAACCCCTAATCTAATCCCCCTACCCCCGCCACCATCTATATTAAATTATTTAACCCCTAAAATACTAAACTATCCCTACCACTAAACCTAAGGTCTAACCCTACAAATAGCCCTGAAAAGGGCTTTTTGCGTGGCATTGCCCCAAAGTAACAGCTCTTTTGCCAGCCCTTAAAAGGGCTTTTTGCGGGGCATGCCCCCAAAGAATTCAGCTCTTTTGCCAGCCCTTAAAAGGGCTTTTGGCGGGGCTTTGTCACAAAGTAACTGCTCTTTTGCCTACAATCTACATCCCCCTACACACCGCGGCCACCTATAATAAAATGTATTAACCCCTAATCTAATCCCCCTACACACACCGTCGCCAGCCTATATTAACTATATTAACCCTAAATATATTAGGGTTAATATAGTTAATATCGTTATTAATTATATATATATAATTAAGTATAATAACCCTATCGAACTCTAACATCCTAACTAAACTCCTATTAAAATAAATCTAATATTAATATTATTAATTAAAATATTCCGTATTTAAATCTAAATACTTACCTATAAAAATAAACCCTAAGATAGCTACAATATAATTAATAATTACATTGTAGCTATGTTAGGGTTTATATTTAATTTACAGGTAATTTTTTAATTATTTTAACTAGGTATAATAGCTATTAAATAGTTATTAACTATTTAATAGCCTACCTAGTTAAAATAATTACCCAATTACCTGTAAAATAAATCCTAACCTAAGTTACAAATACACCTACACTATCAATAAATTAAATAAACTACAAATATCTATCTAAAAAATAACAATTAAATAAACTAAAACTAAATTACAAAAACAAACAAACACTAAATTACAAAAAATAAAAAAAAGATTACAAGATTTTTAAGCTAATTACACCTATTCTAGCCCTCTAATAAATATAATAAGCCCCCCCCAAAATAAAAAAATTCCCTACCCTATTCTAAATTAAAAAAAGTTCAAAGCTCTTTTACCTTACCAGGCCCTTAAAAGGACCTTTTGTGGGGGCATTGCCCCAAAGAAAACTGCTCTTTTGCCTGAAAAAAAACACATACCACCCCCCAACATTACAACCCACCACCCACATACCCCTAATCTAACCCAATCCCCCCTTAAATAAACCTAACACTACCCCCCTGAAGATCTCCCTACCTTATCTTCACCACGCCGGGCCGAACTCCTCATCCGATCCGGGTGATGTCTATCCAAGCGGTAAAGAAGAAATCTTCATCCCGGCGATGTTTTATATCCAAGCAGCAGCAAAGTCTTCTTCCCATCCCGCCAGCATCTTCCATCAAGCGGCATCTATCAATCTTCTCTCCACCGACACGGAGCATCCATCCCGGCCGATGACGAATGAGGGTACCTTTAAATGACGTCATCCAAGATGGCGTCCGTACGAATTCCAATTGGGCTGATAGGATTCTATCAGCAATCGGAATTAAGGTAGAAAAATCTGATTGCTGATTGAATCAGCCAATCAGATTCAAGGTTCAATCTGATTGGCTGATTGGTTCAGCCAATCGGATTTGAACTTGAATCTGATTGGCTGATTCAATCAGCCAATCAGATTTTTCTACCTTAATTCCGATTGGCTGATAGAATCCAATCGGAATTCGACGGACGCCATCTGGATGACGTCATTTAACGGTACCTCATTCGTCATTCAGTCGTCCGGCCGGGATGGATGCTCCGCGACGGAGGAGCGACGAATGAAGATTGAAGATGCCGCTTGATGGAAGATGCTGCCGGATGGAAGAAGACTTTGCTGCCGCTTGGATAAAGACATCGCCACGGATCGGATGAGGAGTTCGGCCCGGTGTGGTGAAGACAAGGTAGGGAGATCTTTTAGGGGGGGGTAGTGTTAGGTTTATTTAAGGAGGGTTTGGGTTAGATTAGGTGGTGGGTTGTAATGTTGGGGGGGGGTGTATTGTGTTTTTTTTTTTCCACAGCAAAAGAGCAGTTTTCTTTGGGGCATGCCCCACCAAAAAGGCCCTTTTAAGGGCTGGTAAGGTAAAAGAGCTTTGAACTTTTTTTAATTTAGAATAGGGTAGGGAATTTTTTTTTATTTTGGGGGGCTATATTATTTTATTAGGGGGGCTTAGAATAGGTTGTAAGTAGCTTAAAAATCTTGTAATCTTTTATTTATTTTTTGTAATTTAGTGTTTGTTTTTTTTGTAATTTAGTTTAGTTTATTTAATTGTATTTTTAGATAGATATTTGTAGTTTATTTAATTTATTGAATAGTGTAGGTGTATTTGTAACTTAGGTTAGGATTTATTTTACAGGTAATTGGGTAATTATTTTAACTAGGTAGCTATTAAATAGTTAATAACTATGTAATAGCTATTATACCTAGTTAAAATAATTAACAATTTACCTGTAAAATAAATATAAACCCTAACATAGCTACAATGTAATTATTAATTATATTGTAGCTATCTTAGGGTTTATTTTATAGGTAAGTATTTAGATTTAAATAGGATATTTTAGTTTATAATATGAATTAGATTTATTTAATAAGAATTTAGTTAGGGGTGTTAGGGTTAGATAGAGTTAATATAGTTAATATAAATACTATAGTAAACTATATTAAACTATATTAACCCTAATATATAGTTAGGGTTAATATAGTTAATATATATAATGTAATAACTATATTAACTATAATAGTACTTAGGGTTAATATAGATAATATAGCTGCGGCGGGTAGGTAGATTAAATTAGGGGTTAATAATTTTTAATATAGATGGCGGCGGTGAAAGGGGCTTACATTAGGGGGTTAATACCATTAATATAGGTGGTGGCGGTTGTAGGGGAGGGCAGGGTTATAGGGCAAAAGAGCTGTAACTTTGGGGCAAAGCCCTGCAAAAGGCCCTTTTAAGGGCTGGTAATAGAGCTTATTACTTTATGGATATTAGATTAGGGGTTAATAATATTAATATAGCTGGCGGCGGTGTAAGGGGTCAGAGTAGGGGATAGATCAGGTAGATGGTGGCGGTTTTACGGGCTCACAGTAGGGGATAGATCAGTTAGAAGGTGGCGGGTTTTAGGGCTCACAGTAGGGGGTTAGTTATGTAGATGGCGGCGGTTTAGGGGTTAAATACTTTTTATTAGGGATTGCGGCAGGGGATCGCAGTTGACAGGTAGATAGACATTGCGCATCGCGTTAGGTGTTAGGTTTTATTTAGCAGATCGCGGTTGACAGCTAGATAGACATCTGCGCATGCGTTAGGTGTTAGGTTTTATTTAGCAGATCGCGGTTGACAGGTAGATAGACATTGCGGCATGCGTTAGGTGTAGGTTTATTTAGCAGCTAGTTTAGGGAGTTTACGGGGCTCCAATATGTCAACGTAAGGCTTCTTACGGGCTGCTTTTTGTGGCGAGGTGAAATGGAGTAAGATTTCTCCATTTTCGCCACGTAAGTCCTTACGCTGTATATTGGATACAAAACTGCGCTGGTTTGGTATACCTGCCTATGGCCCAAAAAACTACGGGCGACGGCAGAAATATACGCGCATAACTTCTAGGTTACGCCGTATATAGGATACCAAACCCGCGCAAATATTGACGTCGCCGGACTTTTGCGGGCAACGATTTTTATCGGATCGACCCCCCAAATGTGTGGGTACAGTAAATGAGTAAGAGGAAAAATCCCAGCTAAAACACAAGCACAGCAGAAATGTAAAAATAGCCTTGGTCCCAAACGGTCAGAAAATGGAAAAAGTGCTGTGGTCCGTTAAGGGGTTAAAGATACACAAGTGTTAAAATTAACTATTTTCCTGAGAATTTTCTAGATTCTCAGATATAAGTGTAGACCATTAAAGGGACATTTATACACTAGATTTTTTCTTTGCATGTTTTTGTAGATGATCCATTTAATATAGCCTATACAGTTTTTTTTTTTTTAAATGTATTGTTTTGCCTATTTTTAAATAACATTGTGCTGATTTTCAGACTCCTAACCAAGCCCCCAAAGTTTTAGAAGAACACTGATGTGTACCCCCCTCCAGCTTGCTCCTGTTTGTGTAAAGAGTCTTTTCATATGCAGAGGAAAGGGAGCGGGGGGGGGGGGGGGTATTTGTTGTTTTTTTTTTTTGCTATAGAACCACTTTCAGTGGGTGAGTCCAGCTAACCTTTTTAATAGTGCTAAACTGGGAGCTTCTAATTAAGATTTTAAATGGTTTTATACTGGATTTTTAGATCATATCCGTGCATATTGTTTTTATAGTAGTGTCCTATTACATGCAGTTAAATGAAATTGGTATATACTGTCCCTTTAAGTCCTCCCTAACAAGAGGGGTCCTATGATTTGGTAATTTCATTTAGAGATTCTATCTTTTAGACAATCGCTAACCTTTTACATGACAATACAGGTGGGTGGTGATGGTGAATTAAAAACAATATATATTATAGTATTCTGGAGATGTACTGTTTTATTTTCATGTCATTTTTAAAGGGATACAAAACAGTGCTCCTTTAGTAAAAAAAAAAATATGTTATTGAAAGTAAACATAAAAAGAAACAGAATGTGTTAAAATATAGCAGACTGCATACTTGTTCTCTTGCTAAATGAAAACTTTATCTCAGTGTAGCTGCTGTCTGCAGGGAGACAATGGATCTGACATTACACAACTTAAGTTCTAATGTCACATGATTTTGCAGCAAAAGTCATCTACTAATCATTAAACAAGAAACTGACTGGAGTTATTGTAGGTGTCTCCTAGCAAACCACTTCAAGGGTTAAGCTACTCATTTGTGCTACTATAGAGACAACAGCCCCCTTGTGGGCTGTGACAAGAAGTAATAAACCATGCACAATAAAGTTTAAAAAAGTGTAAAATCCTTGTAAAATTATGGTTACTACATAATGCAATTATTTTTATATATATACCCCATTGCTTAGAGCTTCTAGTTTTACATGGACTGTTTTATATCCCTTTAATAAGCAGTCGTTATGAATATTTCAATTTTATTCTTCAAAAGAAGATAGAGAAATAAACTGGATACTCTAGCGTGTTTAAATCTGTAGCCCGTAATCCATTACCCTAAATATCTCTTAAATTGTTTTCATTGATTTCACTATTCAGTAATACTAAATTATATATCTGACCTTTTAAAACATTTTTCCCCCATTTATTATTTTTTCTTGTAAGATTGTACAGCCACACTATAATTATCTTACAAAATGTTTCTCTTTTAATTACTATAAATGTTTAAAAAATTAAAACTCCTCTGAACTGAACCTATACTAGAGATATCAAACAACACCAGTGAAGTTCACAGGTCAGTTAAGCAAAACAAATCTCCATTCCTCTGTAGCTACTCTGTGTTTAATTATAAAATACATTAGTATTTTGAAACCATGTAGAAATGATTATGTTTTACACTGTAGCTGGTCTGGGTACTGATGTGTAATATATTTGTGTATGATCAACCTAATCTTTTGTTAAAACTTAATTGACTGAAACCTAATTTCCACGTACAGACTAAGGCTGGACGGAGGACTAGTGACTCATTGTCCTCTTACACATCCAGCTCTCAATTACACATGTGCTGCTAATTAAATTAAAAACCTCTATTTCATAATAATGCAAACAAGATATTAAACAGATTTATTTTTGTTTTTCTTGCTTACATATATATAAAAAAAAGTGTTAATTTTTTAAAAAGTGTGTGGTTTTAATAGTGTTAAAGTAAAAAATCTAATGAAAAGCAGTCAATCATGTTTGAAGCTATCCAATAGTGGACTTTGAGAACATTTTTAAACACTCTCTGTATTTATATAACATTTAATAGGGGATTGTTTGCAGGTGTCATAGTTTAAAATGTTAGTAACATTGTAACTTATAAATCTGGGGGAACCGTACAATTTGACAGAGGCAGAGTACTGCAGACACTTGGCAGAGGGCAACAGGAATTGCACCCTTACAGTCTGAGAACCCCAGCTGGGTTGGACAAGACCCTGCCTGGGTTAAAGGATATCACACACCTCAGTTTAACTTAGAGCCCACATCGGGGCTAATAATAGTTGCACAGGACAAAGAAGTAGCAAAGTCAGAAGGGTGAGGTCAAGATCCACACAGGCAGCAAAATACAAAATGAATAATCTGGAGGCAGAGTACAAGTCCGATGAGGAGGGGTCAATCAATTCAGGCTTCACAACAAGAGCAAATCCAAAGGCAGAGTTCAGAACTACAAACCACGTCAGGATACAATAGGATTGTTCAGGATACAAACAGAAAAAGTGTTGCTTAGTTTAAGGGCCGGGACTTGAATGCACAGCAAAAAGCTGATTTGGCAACCACGGAGATCAGATTTGCTCAGGTCCATATCGGTCAGAATATAACCTAAGTTTCATATCAAAGTATCAAAGGAGCACTGTTTAATATCCCTTTAAACTCTGCATTTATGGGGTTTCAATTGCAATGGTAAAATATCCCTAGTTTCTAAGTGATCATATTTAAGTAGCATCAATCGGAATTACACAGGAATTCAACAGACTTGAACAACATACAAACCACAAAGACTTACTGGTTTGTCATAATCACTCTCACTATGGAGAAACATCATTTTACTTTCGTTTTTACTCCCTGATACAAAATTTACTCCATGATACAAAATTAACAAACTACCTTCCTCATGTTCTATCCATCCGCACTTCACTGTCATCTCCTCACTTATGATCTCATGATCCTACTTAGAAAATAAGTTTATAAAATGGCTATATTCCTTTTGTAACACATCATTAAATACTGCAAATCGCAGTCACCTCTACTTTGCTAATCCTAGCTGCAGAAGATATCTTCTCTAATCTTCGAATCTCTCATTTTCAATTGTCTACTACTCATACTTAAACAAAAGAAACGAGAAACACAGAAAAACAGATATAGATTTGTTCATAGTGCTGCGGAATCTGTTGGCGCTCTACAAATAACTGATAATAATAATGATAATAATAATATACACATCTTACCTTTAACAAGAAAACCAGATTTGTGTAATATAAAAGCTTCTCTGCATTTACTAGTTAACTTGTAATACGGGCGCACATTGCCACTCGACGACCACACAATAGAAAATATGGGAGTGTAAATTACTGTGAGTTTGCGCAAATGAATTTGTGGTAATTTAAACCACACCACCACACCACTTTGTAATCTGGCCACAAATGAGCATATCTTTTACCTTCTCATTATACACAAAGCCCCTTATATTGTATATATTTGTATACAAAATGACAATACTTTGAACTATTAGAAATTCACTTTTTTGGTAACCTATGTCTTCCATATGAAATGTTGCTGCTGCAGGCACAAATGACAAAGAAAAACTGAAGTGTATCATTTTTACATTAAAGTAACATAGTAACATAGTAGATAAGGTTGAAAAGAAGACTGAAGTCCATCGAGTTTCAACCTATACAAATCTAAAATACTTACAAAAAGCTCCAGTTAAGCTTAAAATAACCCCATTAAAAATGTGACCCTTTTAATACTAGCAATCATATCCATGAATTTTGTTTATATACAGAAATTTATCCAGACTATTTTTAAATGTATCTATGGTATTGGCATTCACTACCTCCTTTTGGTAATGAGTTCCACAATTTTATTGCTCTTACAGTGAAAAAACGTTTCCGTTGCAGGAGATTAAATCTCCTTTCCTCCAACCTTAAATTATGACCTCTTGTCAGAACCAATTTTCTTGGAATAAAAAGAGCTTCTGCCATCTCTTGTATATGGGGCCTGAATATATTTATATAAAGTAATCATGGTCACCTCTCAAGCGCCTTTTTTCTAAAGAGAACAGACCCAGTTTGGCTAGCCTCTCCTCATAGGTTATTTCTCACAATCCCCGTATTAGCTTTGTGGCCCTTCTCTGAACTTTTTCTAGTTCTGCATATCTTTTTTAGCAATCGTGCTCCCCAGAACTGCACTCCAAACTCAAGGTGAGGGTCTTACCAGGGCTTTATATAATGACAGAATTATGCGTGCCTCCCCTTGAATCAATGCCTCTTTTATATACATGCTAGTATCTTATTAGCCTTTGAAGCCGGCCTGCCCTGCATTGTGCACTCATCTTTAGCTTGTTATCTATTACTACTCCCAAATCCCTTTCCTCCTGTGTTTGGCTAAGTCTTGTCCCATTTAAAAAATACATAGCCTGCTTATTTTTACTTCCAAAATGTAGTCCCTTTAACTTCTTTTGTGCCAAATTAAAGTGAGGTAAAGAGCATATTTATCAAGCTCCTGAAGGCTCACCGGAAACAGAAGTTATGAAGTAGCGGTCTAAAGACCGCTGCTCCATAACCTGTCCGTATGCTCTGAGGCGGCGGACAGAAATCGAAAGAAATCAACCCGATCGGGTTGATTGACATCCCCTGCTAGCGGCCGGTTTGGCCGCGAATCTGTCAGTGGGCGGTATTGCACCAGCAGTTCACAAGAACTGCTGGTGCAATGATAAATGCAAAGAGAGTATGCTGTCGCATGATCCGCTATATCGGATCATGTCCGCGTCACACCATCATGAATAGGCCCCTTTTGCACCAGTAACACATAGAACATTGGTTTAGTTCCTGTGTGCCAGTATAAACCATATTTGTGTCAGTTATACATAGAACACTGATTTATCATTTTTACCTGTAATGTGATTTACCAAACCTTGTTTTAGTACCTCACAGAACAGTGTTTTAACCTCATTGTGCCTCTAACAAGAATTACATTGGTTTACCCCTTTGAGAACTAGATAACGAGTGGAGCGCTAATTATCGCTCACGCTCGAGTGCTAACTATGCTTTGGGTTTTTGCTCACGTGGGTATGCATATTAAGAGTAAAATTTTTTCACTCTCGTGCTTACCCGATGCTCACAAAAAGCAGAAGTTACAAATTGCAATTGTGTTAATGCATTCCCCCATATACTTCAAGTAGAAAAAAAATAACACCCTACTTGTGCAAAAAAAACCTGATGACATATTCTTAAGTGTGCTAACCCAACATGAAATATAAATATTTCACATTCCAATGTTCTTCACAAAGCAGAATATATATAGTATAAATATATATACTAGTCCTAAAGCTGGTGTACACGGGGCAAAATTCCCTCTCCCTCCTTCCCCTTCCCTGCCACTCTCAACTTTTTTTTTTCTGTAGTGCAGCCGCCCCACTCCTGCCTGTCCCTGCCCCCCCCCCCCCCCCGGCTGTCTGATCCTCACTGACTGAGCCTTCCTTACGGCCACGCATGACTGCATCGGACAAACATACCTGGCCTTTTATAATATATGATATATAAATATGATTTTTTTGGTAAAATATAACTATACCTATATGTATGTATTCATATGTGTGTGTGTATATATATATATATATAGGATGCTCAAATAACAAAGTATTGTAGTATGCAGTGATACCTTTTTTTATTGGACTAACATAATATTTCAAAGACAAGCTTTCAAGAGTTTTCCTCCCTTTCTCAGGTCTGAAGCAATACTGATCAATCTGATATAGAAACACATCATATACAACAAATGGAAGGGAGGGAGGGGGTGAGAGGGGTGTCATAAAAAGCAGAGGATGTGTCTGAAGGAGAATATAGCTGAGAATAGTCAGAAAGAGTAAATAAACAGAGGAGAGTAAATAGGCAAGATGAGAGGGGAAAAAAAAGCATGGCATACACGAATAGAGCTACAATGATGAATGAAAACAAATGGATATAATAAGGGAGAAACGAGAATGTAGAGAAAAAGAAACCAATATAAGACAATAAGATAAGAGATTATAGAAAGTTTTGGTAGTGTGTGAGAAAGCCAGAGTCTACATTGAGTCCTTCATTTCTGGTGTTGAAATGTGTGATCATTTTCATCTCAAATGTCTTTCATTCATGAGAGTCTTTGAAATTCCCTTTAAGGAATTTTAATCCTGAGGTTTAGGATGGAGTGACCAGTCTGGGTGAAGTGATGACCAACAGGGGGTACAAGATTCATTTTCCTTGTGGTTTTTGATAGAGTGTCTGTGTAGATTCATTCTGAGATGCAGCTTTAGGGCCAGTTTCTCCAATGTAGCAACCTCTGTCACATGCTGTATACTGTATCAATGTACAGCACATTAGCAGATGGGCACAAATAGATCCTTTAATATTGTATGATGTGTTATTTGTGTCTGGCTGTGTTGTTGTCACATATATGTTGACACACTTTGCAGAGGGATTTGTTGCATCGTGCAGTGCCATTCTTTGTAAGCTTCTGTTCTGTGGTTAATTTGCTGCGGACCAATCTCTGTCTCAGGTTAGCGGTTGTTTGAATGCTAGTATGGGGGGTTTCAGGAAATATTTTGTTGAGTGTGGGGGTCCTCTGTAATTAGTGGTTGTAGGCTCTTTAATAATTTTGCGTACTCCTTCCAGAGTAGGGTTGTAAGTGACTACTAGAGGGGTTCTTGTTTTGTTCTCCTTTTCTTTGTATTGTAGGAGCCTTTCCCGTGGTGTTTTTAGGGCAGATTTATTTTTTTTAGATATTGTCCTTTCTTTGTAGCCTTTTGCCTAAATGACTCTGACAGTGTACTCAGGTGCTGATCTCTGTCTTTTGTGTCGGAGCAAATGCAGTGATAGTCTGGCTGTAGATGATAACCTTGTTTGGTGGGATTGGGATGGAAGCTTTGAAATTGTGGAGGTAGCTGTACCTGTCTGTGGGTTTTCTGTATACAGATGAATGAAGGATGCCATTGGTGACCGTTATTGTGCAGTCCAAGAAATTTACACTATGATTAGAAAAGTCCATTTTAAGGTTTATTGACGAGCGTTAGATTCAATTGCGCTCGAGCTAACCCATTTACTTTCAACTTGTAATACGCATGCTACTTACTACACATGCAAACACCCGCTATAAATCCCTTATCGCTCATTCGTAACAGTTCGCATTCCACTTGTAATCTAGCCCTATGTAAGCAACCTATAGCAGTTTTTTACTTTTTTATGCCTGTTACACACAGATGTGTGGTTTAGCTCTTTTTGCTAAGCATTGTTGTGTCAGTAACAGTATCTTTTGAAAGTGAGAAGACCTTGTTGAAATGTTTTCATGCCCATCTAGGTATCAGTAGAAATAGCAATCAGCTGTTTACAAGAAAACATTTACCGAGCCCAGTGTCTAAAGCAGAGCTTGCCAAACTTTTCATGTTTGTGACACACTTTTTAGACCTACATCATTTTGCGACACAGTAATTCAATTGTACCTGCAAACAGGAGGTTAAACTAACTTGTTTTAAGAGATACGGACACATAAATGATATAATAACGAAATGTATTTACAAGTAACAGTATGTATGTATGTGCAAGAATTTTAAAAAAAGTTTAATAACACCAATAGCTACTTACTATTTTAATTGGATGTATGAGGTTGATGGGATGAACACAGTTTCTGAATTTTTAGTGGAATATTAGATAAAGACACTTGCATTTCATCATCAAGCATTTTTAAGCTTCCACTTCCTATCCATATGTCAGGAGCAGCAATGCACTACTGGGAGCTAGCTGCAAACAAAACCAACACTTTGACTTCTGACTGAGCGTTTAAGCTGCTGCCCTCAGAGTTCTGCGAGTCCGACAGACTACTGCCCGCGCTGCAAACAAACTGCTGTTCCACTCACTGACTACACATGCAGTCACAAGCTGATTGAGGAGACTACACATGCAGTCACAAGCTGATTGAGGAGACTACACGTGCAGTCAGGAGCCAATGTGCCGCCAAAGCCGCTAATGGGAATAGTTTCAGTTCTGGCTGAGCTGCACCAATAGGTTAAGATGATCTGTGACCCACTAGGTATCAGTCACGAGTCAACCATGTGATATGTGTAGCAGGCAGGCGGAAAGTCGGAAACAAAAAAATATATATATTTTTAAATTTGTGCTGAAGCAGGGACACACCTACACACTGCTGCCGACACACTAATGTGTCATGACACACAGTTTGGAAAGCACTGGTCTAAGGATGTTCCATTATTTACCATTAAAAAAGTACCAAGTGAATGACAATAAGAGAGTTCCAGTTTTATATGAAAGTTGAACCATCTTATCATGCCTCTCAAATTATCCCTGTTACAATGGTAGCCACCTGTCAAAACTACAAGCATATGGAACACACTAATAAATGATAATACATATAGTCGTGCTTATTAATAAATATACATTTAAAAAAAGCGTATATAATAGAAACGTATTTAATAGAAATATTGTATTTAATATAAGATATTCAAAAAAGAATACTTTAAAAAAGAAAGTTTCTAAGCAAAAAAATGCTGGGGTTTTTTAAAAAAAAAATAAACTGTTTTAAAATACTCTCTTTTCTTCGTCACTGATTTTACCAGTTGTTGCAGATAAGAAATCAACGCTGTCGGCATTTATCATTGCACCAGCAGTTCTTGTGAACTGCTGGTACAATACCGCCCCCTGCAGATTCGCAGCCAATTGGCCGCTAGCAGGAGGTGTCAATCAGCCCGATCGTACATGATCGGGCGGATTGCTATAGGCGGCCTCAGAGGTGGCGTATGAGTTTAGGAGCAGCGGTCTTAAGACCGCTGCTTCTCAACACCTGTTTCCGGCAAGCCTGAAGGAAACAAGGGGAACAGGGCCATTCGGCCCTTGTTAAATAGACCCCTATGGGGGAATACAATCCTGCATTCACAACTTTGCAAACTCTTTTTTTCTGCACATGGATACGACCACGAGAGCGCAACATTTTTACTAGCAACCTGTAATATGTGCGCAACTGGGCACGCAGTGGTAAAAAAAGTTGATAACTCTATTTATAATCTAGCAAGATAATCTAGTAAAATAAATAAACTGATCTAAATGAGCAGCAAACACCTTGTAATTACAAGACATTTCTGTTGTGTTGCTATAGAATAACATATCAGTTAAGTCTTAAAGGGACATGAAACCCAAACATTTTCTTTCACGATTCAGATACAGTATACAATTTTAAACAACTTTCCATTATACTTCTATTATCTAATTAGCTTCATTCTCTTGGTATCCTTTGTTAAAAAGGATACCTATGTAGGCTAAGGAGCTGTGAGCTAGATGCTGATTGGTGGCTACACATACATGCCTCTTGTCATTGATTTACCGAAGTGTTCAGCTAGCACCCAGTAGTGCATTGCTGCACTTTCAACAAAGGATACCAAGAGAATGAAGCAAATTAGATAATAGAAGTAAATTGGAAAGTTTTTTAAACTTACACATTCTATTTGAATCAGGAAAGAAAAACATTTGGGTTTTATCTCCCTTTAACATTTATAAAAATATATTAATATCCCTTTTACTGCTGCTATTTTTCAATAGCCAAACTCCACCCAACTTTTGCCTTATTTGGAGGAGCCACAGACAACGAGGCTAACCAATAGATATGTGCACTTCGGGTGCTAACAAATGCAGAAGAAGGTGCCGCAAGCTGCATTCAGCTCTTTTCAGAGCCTGATTTAATCTTGTGAAAGTGCAACAGACTAAGATCTGGAGTTTGCAGTCTCCTTCTTCCACATTTGTTAGCACCTGGTGTTCTCGGATGTACATATCTACTAGCCACTGTAATAATGTTAGTATTTGCATGTTTTTGAAGTTCTTATGTAATAATGCCATATATGTAGCAGAGTTCGCCTGATAAGTCAGGAGGGTGAATTTCAAGTTTTGAGAATGAGAAATTTCCCAATTTTCAGAGCTAAATTACATGAAAAGGGTGAACATTAAATAATGAAACTATATTTGCCAATTTGTTTCATAACTAAACATTTCAAATGTCTCAAGGTTCTCTCCCTTTACGGGTAAATTATGGAGACACCAAAAATCCTTTCGAGTTTGTAGAACTAAAGAACTGGAATAGAAGTGATTAACCTTTATATCATAGCATAAACATGAAATAAATGTTTAGAGTCTATATCAGACAATCATGCCGGGAATCTCATTTGATAAATGTACAAGAGCTTGCACTTCTAAGGCATACATTTCAGTTTATGAAGAGCCCTTTGTAATGGGTAGATACGATACACCAGTGGTATTTTGTGAATTAAACATATTACTTTATGATCAGTATTTCTTTTTTACAATCTAAAACAATGTAGAATACAATATTTATTTATTTACATTTTTGAGCATAAAAGTCATCATTTGGGAGAATTTTAGTACATTGTATATTGTGTGGACGGATTGGATCACAGAAATTCAATTATTTTATAAAGAAATCTGCATTTACTTTGCAAATTATTTTCTATAATTATCTGGTTTATTTGGTTTTGTTATCTTCACAACTCATAACAAAAGCAATAAACTATTACATAATAGTCTGTTGATAAGTACATTTTGTATCAAAAGGAGCATAATTTGTATATTAAATTCTATTTATGAGTTATTATGCAGTGATCTTTTCAGGATATCAAAGACAACACAATTTTCTAGGTTTTAATAATTATCTTTAAGGTGTGTGATACTACTGAGCGCAAATTGCTTTGATTCTAAGACAAGACATTATCGATAAAGATTGTTTGCATTGTACTTGAAACACTTCACCTTTTCTTGAACTGACAAAAGTGAAATATGAAAAGATGGTACGGCAGACGATAGGCTTCAAGTTTCTAAGATTTTTGCCAGTCTGTGTAATGTGGCATAATGCAGCGTCTCTGTATAAGTAAGAACAAAGCATGTGTGTCATACTGGAGCCTAATTCCTGCTGAGGGTGATGTAACTATAGAATAGTAGAAGCTTCTATATGAAACATATTATAAAGTTCAAATATTTGTGCCTTTAGTGAATGATTTTCTCTTTGATCTAAAGAGGGAATCGTTAGCTCTAAAATAACATTGTCATCTGCATTTGAAAACAGAAATTTGATAGGTCTAACATGCCCATGGTACTTTCATTAGCACAATATGCTTTTTTTCCCTTAACAATGGGACAGAAAAATATATATTGTTTATGAAATGTCAAACCTGTAGGACTTTAGTTAAATGCAAAAGCATTTCATGAAAAGAATAATGACGTCAGTTTTGAAATCTAAATTGAATAGAAATGTATACTTTTATTTTCTGCATAAAGAATAAAAGGGTCTGTGTAATAAAATTTGCGCACATTTTTTTTTAAAAGAATAGATAGATTATCTATCTATCTATCTATCTATCTATCTTGTTTTCTCCCCAGGACCAATTTAAAGGGCACACCACCTGGCTGATTTTAATGACCACCAGACTATTAAAGGGACATTCTAGTCCAAAATAAACAACTTTCCAATTTACTCTTACCACCAATTTTGCTTTGTTCTATTGGTATTCTTAGTTGAAAGCTAAACCTAGGTAGGCTTGTTTGCTAATTTCTTAGACCTTGAAGGCTACCTCTTATCTGAATGCATTTTGACAGTTTTTTAGCACTAGAGGGTGTTAGTTCATGTGTGTCATATAGATAACATTGAGCTCACGCACCTGGAGTTACCTAGGTGTCAGCACTAATTGGCTAAAATGCGAGCCTGTCAAAAGGACTGAATTAAGGGGGCAGTCTTCAGAAGCTTAGATACAAGGTTATCATAGAGGTAAAAAGTGTATTAATATAACTGTGTTGTTTATGCAAAACTAGGGAATGGGTAATAAAGGGATTATCTATCTTTTAAAACAATAAAATTTCTGGTGTAGACTGTCCCTTTGAGCTAAAATTAGCATAAATGTCTGTTGCAAAAATTAAATCAATGTATGTTAAATTATGCAATTTATGCATTTATGAATAACAGAAAATATTATTCTATTGCTAAGAATACCACTACACCTTGTGGAAAACACTGCTATCTATCTATCTATCTATCTATCTATCTATCTATCTATCTATCTATGTATCTATCAACAGACACACACATATAATTTATTTCAAGTTTGTTATTGTTGCAGCAAATTTTTTTATCTCCTTAAGAATATCAATTTGTTTAAAAAGAAAATTAGGAAAATATTGTAGTGTTGTAATTTCCACTAAAGATTTTACAACCATTTTGGGTCCAGAGATTGCAATATATTTCATAAACCATGACATTCCAGTGCATAATCTTTTCAGAATACAGATGATATAATGCCCACATTGGGAATATGCACAAAGAATAAATCTTTAACTTTTATGTTTTACTTATATTTTCTGTGGGACTTGGAATAGAAATACTGTAAAACAGTAAATATTTATGCTCTGCCTCTGACAGATATTTAAAAAAATATACCATGTGTTAGCTTTCAACTGTTTCTGTAGTGAGTTTTTTTAACAAAACAAATTTAGCAAAAAAACCCCTCAAAAACATGAATACAATTATTAATAAAAGAGTGTGTGTTTTTGTGTTTAGTCACAGATTTCATACAGGTATAACTAAATTTGACAACAATTCTATATGTAGATATATATTCATGCACTAGTCTGGAAAGTCATATTTTCAATAAGAATATTATTTTGTGTGAACTGAAGTGTGAAAAACTTCTATAAGCAAAAGAAAAACAACATACAACTCAATTTGGACACCAGAATGTACATGACTTTTTGTCTCATATTTTTTACAACAGTACTGTCCGACTTTTTTGTGTGATAGAGGACATTTATTTTAGACTTAAATGCGGAGGACCAGATACATTAAATATCTGAACAAAAAGCACAAGTACTCGCAATTTCCCATAGCTTACTATACTTTCTTCACACCTCAATACAGCAACTCACTCTGGCCTCGATGATTGAAAGCTGGTTTTTAAAATGATATGATGTAAAGATGTTCGCACTGGAGTGCGAATATAATATCGGAATGAATGAAAGTGTTCGAAATTGATTGCGTGTATGTATTCGAAATGGGCGTTTTTTTCGTCATTCGACATACGCTGCGAATGGTTTTTTTGGTTTGCGTAATGTTAAATACCCACTTCGTATGTGTAAATATTTATTGTACGATTTCAATAAAAAAGAATAACAAAATATAACCAGAACAGTAAAAGCAGAATTCATTGCGAAGCAGAGTTTCATTGCGAAGGAGAGGGCGTAAAATGGGCGTTCCATGGGCGTAACCTGAGTAAATCTCGCAAGTTTCACAGATATGTTACGATGATATAAAAACATACGCCATACGAATCGCACATTCAACTCACATACATATCTCGCCAGACATCCTTTGGCGAAATAACATGAATAACATTATTTACAATATTTATTTCATTTTAAAAATAATACGATATAACGTATTTAGACAATATACTATAACTGTAGTTTTACATTTTGAAATATGCAAACACAAACTGAAATAAAGTGAATCATTAAAATTACGAAGCGACGCAATGATATATGGAAACCCATTTCGAGGTTCGTGAAATGATATAAGGAGGCGAAGTCTATAGTTTACTATGGACAGCTTATCGCGTAACGTATTGTTTACAATGGACTGCCCACTTTATACGATCATTACGCAAGGCGTGAAATTTGCGAGAGTTGCGAGACAGAAATACACATTTCTCGCCGCAAATTACGAACTTTCAATCATCGAGGCCTCTGTCTATATCTATCTGCTTAAAAGGACAAATGCCATTGGGGTCTACCAAGCCTTCTCTTCTCCAGAGATCATCAATACCAGTTTCTTCCTGCTTAACCACCATGTTTTAGAGCCAGATATAGGTCATCTACATTCCTATTTGCAGTGCTTTCATGTGATGCTGGTGTAATGTATCTGATATGAGATCTTTCTGGCCAACAAAATTGTAATAATGTAGTTTTGGGGCACATGTATTTGTTTGTGTTCTACTTGACCATACAATAAGCATTAGTAAGCATCTTGTCTATACAATAACATAATAACCAAGTCTAACCAGTTGTAAAACAAATCAACAATGTTTTGCTGTGATCTTTTTTCAATAGCCAAACTCCGTCCACCACTTGCCATATTTGGAGGAGCCAATCCAGGCTTGAGTCCGCAGACAACAAGGTTAGCTACGGTCATAATATTTGTAAAAACTGCATTGTTACATTACAATTGTGAAACTTGTACAAGAAAAATAAACCTTTATGAGCTGGGGGATTATTGATATATTGTACATGTGCATATATTAGCACACGTATAATAAGCGGAAACTAAAACGTTTATGTGAGAGCGAAACCCAACGAGCACTAACTTAAGGAATTCAGATATTGTGACCGCACTAACACATTCACCCAATAGATTTCAATGCAGAGTGTAGAAGAAAAAACCTAACACTGTACGCTGACCCTACAGGAGTTATTCATATCTAAAATTCCAATGTTCTTCACATACAGGACAATGTTATTTTTATGTTAAACTGGGCAATAAGCCTGCCCAGAGCAAGTCTATTTAAAAATAAAAACTACAAACCCAAGAGCTAATATAACACAAAATAAAAAATGTAAAATTACAGAAAAAAATAAACAAAGCTATCCAAAATAAATCTGATGTCAGGGGCAGCAGATTAGGGGTTAATAATATTTAACTACTGTTTGCGATGCGGGAGTGCGGCGGCTTAAACCTAAACTAATACCCCTATAAAAAAAAGCGACATTTGTATGGGCATTGCCCTTAAAAGGGCAATCAGCTCTTTTCCAGTCAAAAAACCCCTAATCTAAAAAAAAAAAAGTATAAGAATAAGCCCCAAATAGGTATTCATCATTCCTGAAATCCGGCGGAGAAGGTCCTCTTCCAGGTGGCTCCATCATCTTCTATCTTCTTCCGGAACAAATACGGCGCAGAGCGGAGGTGCGGAGGTGTCTTCCCCGATGTGTGAACCCTCAGCGGCGGTCCTCAACGGGGGCATTCATTGGCGGTGGCGTTCCTTGGTGGCATGGAGGCTCCTCTTCACCCAATGTCCTTCTTACACTGAAGATTGAATGCATGGTACCACAATCAATTTGGGGTACCTTGTATTCCATTTGGCTGAAATTTTTAAATCAGCCAATAGGATTAGAACTACTGAAATCCTATTGGCTGTTAAAATCTGCCAAAAAGATTTCAGTAGCTCTCATCCTATTGGCTGATTTTAAAATTTAATTCTATAGGAATGCAAGGTACCCCAATAAATATGGGGAACCTTGGATTCAATCTTCAGAGTGCGACGGACGACCGTATGAAGAGAAGCCTACACGCAGCCGAGGACCGCCGCCATTTAGGACCGCCACTGAAGATCCACACATCGGGGGAAGCCAGCTCTACACCTCCGCACCACCTTCGCTCCGTATGAAGATACAAGATGATGGAGATGCCTGAGAAAACCTTTTCCGCCAGACTCAGGAACAGTAAGTACCTAGTTGGGGCTTAATGTTAGTAATTTTTTTTTATTTTTATTTTTGGGGTCTTTTTTATTTTTAAGAATAGGGATTTAATGGGCTGGAAAAGAGCTGATTGCCCTTTTAAGGGCAGTAAAAGAGCTGAATGCCCTTTTGGCAATGCCCAAGGCAATGGGTAGTTTAGGTTTTTTTTAGTGTTATTTTTTTATTTTGGGGGGTTTGGTGGGTGGGTTTTTTTTACTGTTAGGTGGGATTTAGTAATTTTGTTTGGGGGGGGGGGGGTATTTTCATAGGGATTAGATTTTTTTTATAATTTTGTTTATTTTTTTCTGTAATTTTAGAGTTTTTTATTTTTTGTAATTTTAGATAAAACATTTTTGTAATTTAATGTTAGGTTTAATTTAAGTGTAACTTAGTATTAGTGTTAATTTAGGGGGTGTTAGGTTAGGGGGCTTAGTAATTAAATTAGTTATTTGCGTTGTGGGGGTATGTCGGTTTAGGAGTTAATAGGTCAATTAGGTTTATTGCGATGTTGGGGTTTGTCGGTTTAGGGGTTAATAGATTAATTAGGTTTATTGAGATATGGGGGTTTATCAGTTTAGGGGTTAATAGGTTAATTAGGTTTATTGCGATGTGGGGGGTTGGCATTTAGGGTTTAATAGGTTAATTAGGTTTATTGCGATGTGGGGGGTTGGCAGTTAAGGGGTTAATATTTTAATTATATTATTTGTGTATTAGGGGTTTATTACTTTATTATTTTGCGATGTGGGGGTTTGCGGTTTCTGTGTTTGTTAATACTTCATGTGGGAGGTTAGTTCTTTTTTATTCTACATCGTGCGGACGGTCGTGTGGTTTTTATTTATTTCTTGTGGGCGGTTGTGTGATTTTCTTTTAAGGCTTCGGGTGTGCCTACGCTGCATCCAGGTTGATTCAGAAAATGGCAGGGTGGTGAAAGAATCCACCTGTGGATTCTTTTGGCTGCGCGTACAGCGAACATTCTTTTGGCTGCCTTGCGCAGCCAACATTCCTTTAAGGATGAGTGCGCAACTGGCGACACTGACGGACGAGTTGCAAACGTGATTATAGTATAGATACACATTTCCAAATATATTTGTATATACCTTTACCTGTATATCTATACATATAGATATATATATGTATTGATATATATATTTTACATTAACATTATCATATATAATCCTATTTTTTTCTATGTGAAGAACATAAGAATGTAAAAAGTGGTTAACGCACTTTGGGTTTCGCACTTTAGGTCTAGCTCGGTGTAGGGTTAGTGCACATGAAACTTATCTTAAGGTGCGTTACTGTAATATAAAATATTAATAATTATTCAAAATTATCATAGACACTGTAAACAAATTATGCTGTGGGTTGTAATGTATCAGAAAATATCCCTTGTTTAACAACTGTCCATTAGTATTAATGGACAAAAGTGTCTAATCTATTCTATCTCCTATTCAAGGTAGAAAGCCCACAAACCAGGTTCTGTATGTGTGTCAGGCATCCAATCTTGCTACATTACCATCATAGCAAGCTTATGGACACTGTTAACATCTTTGCTCCCCAACTGCCACACTTCTGTTTGTACTTATAGTTAGTATATGCTGTCCTCGTACTAGTGTTAAACACTTCAAGACTGGTGCACTTGGGGTAGAGACAAGCCTCTTCAATCCATCACCATGTGTGTTTGAATGCACTTTTTTGTGTACAGTTGGTATATGCTGTCCTCTTAATCGTTTTAAACAATTAGTAACCCTTTGATTCATCACCATCCGTAACCATGGCAGTTCATGCAGAGACCCGCTCCCAGCAACCATCACAAGATGCTCCTATATAACGGGCTGGTTGATATTGTCTGGGGCAATTTAATGGTAAATACACCCCATAGTCACTCACAGCTAGTTCCTGATATCTTTAAACAGTTCCACGGAACAAAGTAGGGAATGACCCTTACCCTTCACTGTATTCAGGCTTGGCAACAGTCCTTGGTCTAGGGTTACGGAGGTGTAATCAACTTGAAGAAAATAGCTGCATGCTTTTCTGTTTTTAGTTTTAAGTTTTAGTACTTATTTTTAAAAACAATGCACTATGTAAAATGGTTTTTTTAACATTGTATTTTTTTAGCCTCTACAATCGCACAACTTTAAAGTAAGTTCACATTGTACTAAATGGGTTTAGTATCTATTTTTAATATGAATTCAATACAATTTATTTTTATTTATTTTATTTATGTGATGTCACATTGGGGTAAGAAAGGTTTATCAAAACTTTTTTTTCTACACAAATTCACAAATTCACTATAAAACACCTAGATTACGAGTTTTGATCGCTATGAGAAAGTAAAGAACGCAATAAAAGTTGCGTTATTTAACCCCCTATAGCGCTGCCATTACAAGTTTAAAAAAACCGGCTTGTGCGGGCGATATGGCTGCGTTGAGCTCCATACCGCACCAAAAACAAGCAGTGTTTGATGTGCTCGTGCACACTTTCCCCATAGACATCAATGGGGAGAACCAGCAAAAAAAAAAGTCTAACACCTGCGATCCCGGAAACAAAAGCTCCGTAACGCAGCCCCATTGATGTCTATGGGGAAAAAGAAAATACAGTTTAAACCTAACACCCTAACATAAACCCCTACATCTAAACACCCCTAATCTGCTGCCCCTGACATCGCCGGCGCCTGCCTACAGTTATTAACCCCTAATCTGATGCTCCCGATATCGGCGCCACCTAAATAAAATTATTAACCCCTTATGTGCCGCTCCCGATATCGCCGCTACTATACTAAAGTTATTAACCCCTATTCCGCCACACCCAACATCGCTGCAACTATATTAGTTATTGATCCATATTCTGCCGCTCCCCAACATCGCCGCAACTAAATAACCCTATTAACCCCTAAACTGCCAGCCCCCCACATCGCAGCAACCTAAATTAAACTATTAACCCCTAACCTACCATTACAAAAAAAACAAACGAAATTATACAAAAAATAAAGATTATTCCTATTCAAATACCCTTTTTTTAAAAAAATAAAAAAAACACCCCAAAATAAAAAAGCCTATTCTAGAATAAACTACCAAGGGCCCTTAAAATGGCCTTTTGGGAGGGCCTTTTATTGGGCATTGCCCTGAGTTAAACAGCACTTATGCTCCAAAAAAATATACAAACACCCACTAAACAGCATTTTTTCTAAAAAAAAACACCCCTAAAAATATACATTACACAAAATAACAAACAAATTATCAAAAATAAAAAAATTATTCCTATTCTAATAGGATATTAGCCAATAGAATGAGAGCTGCTTAAATCCTATTGACTGATTTGAATAGCTAATAGGATTTTAGCAGCCCTAATTCCTATTGGCTGATTCAAATTTTTCAGCCAATAGGAATGCAAGGGACGCCATCTTGAATCACGTCCCTTGCATTGAAGATTCAGTGTACGGCGGCAACCGTATGAAGAGGATGCTCTGTGCCGGTTGTCTTCAGGATGGACTCGCTCCGTGCCTATAGAAGATAGAAGATGCCACCTGGATGAAGATTGAAGAGGCCGTCTGGATGAAGACTTCTCGTCTTCTTGAATCAGGACTTCGCCGCCGGGATGAAGATTGAAGAGGCCGCCTGGATAAAGACTTCTCGCCGCCTGGATTAGGACTTCAACTCCGGGATGAAGATCACTCAAGCGGGACTTTAAAAACTGTAAGTGGAACGTCAGGGGGTTAGTTTTTGGCTTTTTAAAGGGTTTATTGGGTGGCTTTTTTTTTTTAGTTTAGGGTATGGGCAGTAAAATAGCTAAATGACATTTAAGGGCGATGCCCATAACGAATGCCCTTTGCAGGGCAATGGGTAGCTTAGGTTTTTTTAGGTTTTTTTATTTTGGGGGGTTGGGTTGGGTGGTGGGTTTTACTGTTGGGGGGTCTTTGTGTTTTTTTACAGGTAAAAGAGCTGATATCTTTGGGGCAATGCCCCACAAAGAGCCCTTTTAAGAGCCATTGGTAGTTTATTGAAGGCTAGGTTGTTTTTTTTTTATTTTGATAGGGCTATTAGATTGTGTGTATTTCTTTTTTATTTTGGATAATTGTTTTTTTTTTTTGTAATTTAGTGTTTGTTATTTTCTGTAATTTATTATTTTTTGTAATTAGATAGTTTGTAATTTTTAGAGTAGTGTTAGGATTTTTTTAAGGTGTAGTTAAGTTAAATTTAATTGGTAGTTAGTTTAATTTTAGTTTGATAAATATATTAGATTAATTGTTAGTTTAAACTTAGTTTTTTTAATTTGACAGTTAAGTTTATTAGGTTTATTATAGTGGCGGCAGTGTAGGGCTTAATAACTTTAGTATAGTAGGGGCAATGTGTGCGGATGGCAGATTAGGGGTTAATAATATTTAAACAGTGTTTGCGATGCGGGAGGGTGGCAGTTTAGGGGTTAATGATTTTATTATAGTGACGATGTTGGGGAGCGGCGGAATAGGGGTTAATACATTTTTTTCACGGCGGCGATGTCGGGAGCGGCAGATTAGGGGTTAAAAACTTTAAAATAGTGTTTGTTATGCGGGAGGGCCTCGGTAGGGGCAATGTGTGCGGATGGCAGATTAGGGGTTAAAACATTTAAACAGTGTTTGCTATGCGGGAGGGTGGCAGTTTAGGGGTTAATGATTTTATTATAGTGACGATGTTGGGGAGCGGCGGAATAGGGGTTAATACATTTTTTTTGCGGCGGCGATGTCGGGAGCGGCAGATTAGGGGTTAAAAACTTTAAAATAGTGTTTGTTATGCGGGAGGGCCTCGGTTTAGGGGTTAATAGGTAGTTTATGGGTGTTAGTGTACTTTTTAACACTTTAGTTATGAGTTTTATGCTACAGCTTTGTAGCGTAAAACTTATAACTACTGACCTTAGTTAGCTGTACAGATCTTGTCATTTTAGGCTGTAATGCTCGCTTTTCAGCCTCACTGCAAAACTTGTAATACCGGCGCTATGGGAATCCCATAAAAAAACATATTTCCTATGTCCTATACCAACAAGACTTGTAATGGATGCGTTAGGGAAAATGATGCATTATGGGCCACAATGCTGCTATTTGACTCATAACGCAAAACTTGTAATCTAGGTGTAAGTGAATATTTGTAATTGTTTTTGTACAGAATTGCAAAATCTCATATATAATCCAATAATTTAATTTTCAGTGTTTTTTTCAAGCCTGACAGAGGTTCACATTTTCATGATGACCCAACATTATGATATTCAAATACTGATAATTAATCTCTTCACAACGTTTAGTTGTTCCATGCCATCCTAACAGCGCTGGGCTTTAACGCCATTAAGATGGCATTTAACATCCTATATTATATGGTGTACTACAACCTCCATCTTTTTGCAAAGTAAATATCAGACAGGGGGTCACACCTAGCAGCGTAGGCATCCCCCATGATCCAATCCTAGCCTTAAATTCATGTGATCACATCGACATTCATTTTTCCAGCAAGTGTTTACATCGGAACTTCATTATGATCTAAGCACTTGCCCCCCCCCCCCCCAGAGTGAAGGGGTTACTATTTGTTTTTATATGAATAAATTAAGCAGTTAAAATTAAATTTTATATGAACCTGTACTTACTTATTATCTTCAAAGATTGAATTCCTTTAAGACTTCCAAATTACAAACAGACCACATTTATGTAAGGTTATACTCTTTCAAGTGCAAGAGGAACTACTTTACTGACCTGATTTGTGTATTTGATACATATGTGATAATCAAGTTCTAGTTGTTTATACTAAATAGTGATTTTTATTACTCAGTTTGTAAATGTACTTTTTTTTATTTTTATGACTATCCAGAGCTAAAATAGAGCATGGAGATCAAGGAGCAATTTGTTCCCCATCCATTTATCCTATTAAGCAGTAGAACATTTTTTTTTACTATAATTTATTGGTGCTCCATTAAGAGTGTTATGTCTCTAACTTTAATGAAAGCAGCATGCTAAAAATGAAATGTTGCCAGAGGTATAATAAATATTAAACAATATGCAAACATGATGATGTTTACATAGCACTAAAGATAACATAGTACAAGAAATAAGTTTGACCAGTAAAAAAAGACCATCACTGTTTTAAAGTTAAAATGTGTAAATATTGGAAACACTGTGGTCCACAATACGAGTGGAGCGCTAAGAGTTATGCACAATCAATATTGGCTTTATGGAGGTTGTTTGTGCGTGTCGGCTATTACAAGTTGAAAGTAAATATGATTGCTTGTGTGCAATTTAAGTTAATGTGCGTCTGGATAGCGTAACCTCAGAGCTCTGGTTAACTGTTTTACAAAACCAAAAAGTGTCACAAAATATATCAAAAATACATTGAAAAGTACAGTTACACTCACAATAACACTATATTATGAAATTATTGAAAAAAATATTGCACAAAAAAGTTATAATGGCTCAAAGATACGAGGTCTCAGGTCTTTAACAAAAAGGCAGGCAAAGGGCTTTAACATAGAGATACAAACATATACTGTACATGTCTAGATATCTATATGTATGTATACTGTATATGTTTATATGTCTGTACATGTGTTTTTATATATGTATTTACAGACATATATACAAATATAAACACATAAATACAGATGTATACATATATAGACATATATAGAGGTGAATTAGAGCCCTTTGCAGTTAAGTAGATGAAAACATGCAAAAGCATATTTATGCAATATTCATTTTTATAAAGTGTTATACTGTGTATTTGCTGTAAATATTTCACATTCCAATGTTCTGCACATAGGCGAATATGTATTTATAAATAGAAATTCTTATATATACGTATATATACGTATGTATATATATATATATATATATATATATACTGTGTGTGTGTATATATATATATACACACATACACACACACAATCAGGTAGGTATACTATAGATATATATATTATACCAATATGTATATATTTATTATACCAAAAAAACATAATTTATGCTTACCTGATAAATTCCTTTCTCCTGTAGTGTAGTCAGTCCACGGGTCATCCATTACTTATGGGATATTAACTCCTCCCTAACAGGAAGTGCAAGAGGATCACCCAAGCAGAGCTGCTATATAGCTCCTCCCCTCTACGTCATACCCAGTCATTCGACCGAAACCAAACGAGAAAGGAGAAACTATAGGGTGTAGTGGTGACTGGAGTATAATATAAAATTTAGACCTGCCATAAAAAACAGGGCGGGCCGTGGACTGACTACACTACTTGAGAAAGGAATTTATCAGGTAAGCATAAATTATGTTTTCTCCTGTTAAGTGTAGTCAGTCCATTATTTATGGGATACCAATACCAAAGCTAAAAGTACACGGATGACGGGAGGGACAGGCAGGCTCTTTACACGGAAGGAACCACTGCCTGCAGAACCTTTCTCCCAAAAATAGCCTCCGAAGAAGCAAAAGTGTCAAATTTGTAAAATTTAGAAAAAGTGTGAAGTGAAGACCAAGTCGCAGCCTTGCAAATCTGTTCAACAGAGGCCTCATTCTTAAAGGCCCAAGTGGAAGCCACAGCTCTGGTAGAGTGAGCTGTAATTCTTTCAGGAGGCTGCTGTCCAGCAGTCTCATAGGCTAAACGTATTATGCTATGAAGCCAAAAGGAGAGAGAGGTGGCCGAAGCCTTTTGACCTCTCCTCTGTCCAGAATACACGACAAACAGGGAAGAAGTTTGTCGAAAATCTTTAGTTGCCTGTAAATAAAATTTCAGGGCACGGACAACATCCAGATTGTGCAAAAGACGTTCCTTCTTTGAAGAAGGATTGGGGCACAATGATGGAACAACAATCTCTTGATTGATATTCCTGTTGGTAACTACCTTAAGTAAAAACCCAGGTTTAGTACGCAGGACTACCTTGTCTGAATGGAAAATCAGATAAGGAGAATCACAATGTAAGGCAGATAACTCAGAGACTCTTCGAGCCGAGGAAATAGCCATTAAAAACAGAACTTTCCAAGATAACAGTTTGATATCAATGGAATGAAGGGGTTCAAACGGAACACCCTGTAAAACGTTAAGAACTAAGTTTAAACTCCATGGTGGAGCAACCATTTTAAACACAGGCTTAATCTTGGCCAAAGCCTGACAAAAAGCCTGGACGTCTGGAACTTCTGACAGACGTCTGTGTAGAAGGATGGACAAAGCTGAGATTTGTCCCTTTAACGAACTAGCGGATAAACCCTTTTCTAAACCTTCTTGTAGAAAGGATAATATCCTAGGAATCCTAACCTTACTCCATGAGTAACTTTTGGATTCGCACCAATGCAAGTATTTGCGCCATATTTTATGGTAAATTTTTCTGGTAACAGGCTTCCTAGCCTGTATCAAGGTATCAATCACTGACTCCGAAAATCCACGCTTTGATAGAATCAAGCATTCAATCTCCATGCAGTCAGCCTCAGAGAAATTAGATTTGGATGTTTGAAGGGACCCTGCACCAGAAGGTCCTGTCTCAGAGGTAGAGACCATGGTGGACAGGACGACATGTCCACTAGGTCTGCATACCAGGTCCTGCGTGGCCACGCAGGCGCTATTAGAATCACAGATGCTCTCTCCTGTTTGATCCTGGCAATCAATCGAGGAAGCATCGGGAAGGGTGGAAACACATAAGCCATGTTGAAGGCCCAAGGTGCTGTCAGAGCATCTATCAGAACCGCTCCCGGATCTCTGGACCTGGATCCGTAATAAGGAAGTTTGGCGTTCTGGCGAGACGCCATGAGATCTAGATCTGGTCTGCCCCAACGCCGAAGAAGTTGGGCAAAGACCTCCGGATGAAGTTCCCACTCCCCTGGATGAAAAGTCTGGCGACTTAGATAATCCGCTTCCCAGTTCTCCACGCCTGGGATGTGGATCGCTGATAGGTGGCAAGAGTGTGACTCTGCCCAGTGCATTATCTTTGATACTTCCATCATTGCTAGGGAACTCCTTGTCCCTCCCTGATGGTTGATGTAAGCCACAGTCGTGATGTTGTCCGACTGAAACCTGATGAACCTCAGAGTTGCTAACTGAGGCCAAGTCAGAAGGGCATTGAAAACTGCTCTTAATTCCAGAATATTTATGGGAAGGAGACTCTCCTCCTGAGTCCAAGATCCCTGAGTCTTCAGGGAATTCCAGACAGCACCCCAACCTATCAGGCTGGCGTCTGTTGTTACAATTGTCCAATCTGGCCTGCTGAAAGGCATCCCCTTGGAAAGATGTGGCCGAGAAAGCCACCATAGAAGAGAGTTTCTGGTCTCTTGATCCAGATTCAGCATAGGGGACAAATCTGAGTAGTCCCCATTCCACTGACTTAGCATGCACAATTGCAGTGGTCTGAGATGCAGGCGTGCAAAAGGAACTATGTCCATTGCCGCTACCATTAAGCCGATTACCTCCATGCATTGAGCCACTGACGGGCGTGGAATGGAATGAAGGACCCGGCAAGCATTTAGAAGCTTTGTTAACCTGACCTCTGTCAGATAAATCTTCATTTCTACAGAATCTATAAGAGTCCCTAAGAAGGGAACTCTTGTGAGTGGCAATAGAGAACTCTTTTCTTCGTTCACTTTCCACCCATGTGACCTTAGAAATGCCAGTACTAACTCTGTATGAGACTTGGCAGTTTGGAAACTTGACGCTTGTATCAGAATGTCGTCTAGGTACGGAGCTACCGATATTCCTCGCGGTCTTAGCACCGCCAGAAGAGACCCCAAAACCTTTGTGAAGATTCTTGGAGCAGTAGCTAACCCGAAGGGAAGAGCTACAAACTGGTAGTGCCTGTCTAGAAAGGCAAACCTTAGATACCGGTAATGATCTTTGTGAATTGGTATGTGAAGGTAGGCATCCTTTAAATCCACTGTGGTCATGTACTGACCCTTTTGGATCATGGGTAAGATTGTCCGAATAGTTTCCATTTTGAACGATGGAACTCTTAGGAATTTGTTTAGGATCTTTAAATCCAAGATTGGTCTGAAGGTTCCTTCTTTCTTGGGAACCACAAACAGATTTGAGTAAAACCCCTGTCCGTGTTCCGACCGCGGAACCGGGTGGATCACTCCCATTAGTAAAAGATCTTGTACACAGCGTAGAAACGCCTCTTTCTTTATCTGGTTTGTTGACAACCTTGAAAGATGAAATCTCCCTTTTGGAGGAGAAGTTTTGAAGTCCAGAAGATATCCCTGAGATATGATCTCTAACGCCCAGGGATCCTGGACATCTCTTGCCCAAGCCTGGGCGAAGAGAGAAAGTCTGCCCCCTACTAGGTCCGTTTCCGGATTGGGGGCCCTCACTTCATGCTGTCTTAGGGGCAGCAGCAGGTTTCCTGCCCTGCTTGCCCTTGTTCCAGGTCTGGTTAGGTTTCCAGCCCTGTCTGTAACGAGCAACAGTTCCTTCCTGTTTTGGAGCGGAGGAAGTTGATGCTGCTCCTGCCTTGAAGTTACGAAAGGCACGAAAATTAGACTGTCTAGCCCTTGGTTTGGCTCTGTCTTGAGGCAGGGCATGGCCCTTACCTCCAGTAATGTCAGCGATAATTTCTTTCAAACCGGGCCCGAATAATGTTTGCCCTTTGAAAGGTATGTTAAGCAATTTAGATTTAGAAGTCACATCGGCTGACCAGGATTTTAGCCAAAGCGCTCTGCGCGCCTGAATAGCGAATCCGGAATTCTTATCCGTAAGTTTAGTTAGATGTACTACGGCATCAGAAATAAATGAATTAGCTAGCTTAAGGGTTTTAAGCTTGTTTGTAATCTCATCCAATGGAGCTGATTCAAGGGTCTCTTCCAGAGACTCAAACCAGAATGCCGCCGCCGCTGTGACCGGCGCAATGCACGCAAGAGGTTGCAAAATAAAACCTTGTTGAACAAACATTTTCTTAAGGTAACCCTCTAACTTTTTATCCATTGGATCTGAAAAAGCACAGCTATCCTCCACCGGGATAGTGGTACGCTTAGCTAAAGTAGAAACTGCTCCCTCCACCTTAGGGACCGTCTGCCATAAGTCCCGTGTGGTGGCGTCTATTGGAAACATTTTTCTGAATATAGGAGGGAGTGAGAAAGGCACACCGGGTCTATCCCACTCCTTGTTAACAATTTCAGTAAGTCTTTTAGGTATAGGAAAAACGTCAGTACACGTTGGTACCGCAAAATATTTATCCAACCTACATATATTCTCTGGGATTGCAATCGTGTTACAATCATTCAGAGCCGCCAACACCTCCCCTAGTAACACACGGAGGTTCTCAAGCTTAAATTTGAAATTTGAAATGTCTGAATCCAGTTTAATTGGATCAGACCCGTCACCCACAGAATGAAGCTCTCCGTCTTCATGTTCTGCAAATTGTGACGCAGTATCTGACATGGCCCTAGTATTATCAGCGCACTCTGTTCTCACTCCAGAGTGGTCTCGTTTACCCCTGAGTTCTGGTAATTTAGATAAAACCTCAGTCATAACATTAGCCATGTCTTGTAAAGTGATTTGTAATGGCCGCCCTGATGTACTTGGCGTTACAATATCACGCACCTCCTGAGCGGGAGATGCAGGTACTGACACGTGAGGTAAGTTAGTCGGCATAACTTCCCCCTCGTTGTCTGGTGAATTTTTATTAACATGTACAGATTGACTTTTATTTAAAGTAGCATCAATACAATTAGTACATAAATTTCTATTGGGCTCCACATTGGCCTTTGAACATATTGCACAAAGAGATTCCTCTATGTCAGACATGTTTAAACAAACTAGCAATTAGACTAGCAAGCTTGGAAAATACTTTTTCAAACAATTTTCAAGTAAAATAAAAAACGTTACTGTGCCTTTAAGAAGCACACAAAACTGTCACAGTTGAAATAACAATGAACCGGATTAGTTATAGAAAACAATTTTTAACAATAAATGCATTGATTTAGCAAAGGAATGCACCCACTAGCAAATGGATGATTAACCCCTTAATACCGGAAAAACGTATAACAATAAAATATAAACGTTTTTATCACAGTCAAAGCACCGTCTCACAGGTCTGCTGTGAGTGATTACCTCCCTCAAAACTAGTTTTGGAGACCCCTGAGCTCTGTAGAGACGTCCTGGATCATGCAGGGAGAATAAGGAAGACTTGTGACTGAATTTCTACTGCGTAGAAAAGCGCCAAAATAGGCCCCTCCCACTCATAATACAACATTGGGGAAGCTCAATAAACTGACTTTATTTAAAACAAACAACAGCCAAGTGGAAAATAATGCCCATAAATTTTTCACCAAGTACCTCAGAGAGAAAAACGATTAACCTGCCAGTAAACGTTTTAAATATATGAAATGATAATAAAAGCCTGTTGCTAGTCGCTATCACTGCAGAAAGGCTATAAGTTATATGTATACAGTATTTTCTTAGTGAAGTGCCATTCCCCAGAAATACTTCAGTGCCAACATACATACATAACAGCCTGATACCAGTTGCTACCACTGCATTTAAGGCTGTACTTACATTTCAACGGTATTAGCAGTATTTTCTCAGTCAATTCCATTCCTTAGAAAATAATATACTGCAACATATCTCTTTGCAGGTGAACCCTGCCCGCTGTCCCCTGTTCTGAAGTTACCCCGCTCCTCAGAAGGCCGAGAACAGCAAATGAATCTTAGTTACGTCCGCTAAGATCATACACAAACTCAGGCAGATTATTCTTCTAATGCTGCCTGAGAAAAAACAACACACTCCGGTGCCGTTTAAAATAACAAACTTTTGATTGAAGAAATAAAAAAAACTAAGTTTTAATAACCACTGTCCTCTCACACATCCTATCGATTAGTTAGGTGCAAGAGAATGACTGGGTATGACGTAGAGGGGAGGAGCTATATAGCAGCTCTGCTTGGGTGATCCTCTTGCACTTCCTGTTAGGGAGGAGTTAATATCCCATAAGTAATGGATGACCCGTGGACTGACTACACTTAACAGGAGAAAAATAATATGTATTTGAGTAATTAGAACATATTCTGTAGTGAAAATCAAACAAACGCATTTATATTTGCTTGAAAACCATATGAGTGCTTGTATCTTTGCTTGCAAATAACATGAGCATTTGTATTGTGTCATTTATTCAGATTTAATCATATTTGTTATAAAATTAAGTTTAAAAAATTTAAATGGATAATTTTTATTCTTTAGTTATATGCAATTTTTGTTGTGGCAACCAAAGAGGAATCAGTGCCATAAGACACATGGAAATTCCTTTTCTTTGTGAGCCACGTGATTTGGCTCTTTAGCCCACTACTTGCAAAAGATTTTACCAACAATCAGATAGGGAACTTTTGTAACGTGTTTTGTCACGGAATAACCTGAGTGCTTGTTATTTGAATAGCAATTTCACACAAAATGCTTTAAATTATGTCTGGCGGAGGCATAAAATCTGTAACTATATATGTGCCTAAAGAAGACTGGTGTGTGTAACAACATCTTGCTCTAAACAGCTATAAGATTGTGATACATTTCCAGCGTACTGTTTGTTGAAAGTGGCTGCTGGATTTCTCCTGATTGCCTGTGGACGGATATTGGAGAGTCTTGTGTCCAAGGAGGAATTCCCCTGGAGGTTGTTGCCAGGAGCATCAGTCAGCTTATGGCTACGACATCTAGCCTACCTATTTGCACTATCCATCTAAATAGTTCCATCTTACTTGTGAGTGACCCATTTGGGATTTCTTTTTTATCTGTTTCATAAATGATACAGTCTATACCATGAGGCACCATTTTGTTTTCACCAACTGTGTAACAACATAAGCCTGTTATGCTTCTCATAATTTTGAACAGTGGGTGCACATATTTCAAGCAGATTTTTAGCTTGATTTTGAATAGCTCAATATTACTGTAGTAGTAGCTGATTACTGGGCAATGAGGGAGGAAGGAAGGAGGGAAGGGAGGAAGGAGGGAAGGGAGGAAGGAGGGAAGGGAGGGAGGGAATGGAGGGGGGGGGGAGGGAGGAAGGAGGGAGGGAGGGAAGGAAGGGAGGATGGGAGCGAGGAATGAGGGGAGGAAGGAGGGAAGGAAGGAGGGAAGGAAGGAAGGAGGGAAGGGAGGAGCGGAGGAAGGAAGGAGGGAAGGAAGGAGGGAAGGAAGGGAGGGTGGAAGGAAGGAAGGAAGGAGGGAAAGAAGGGAGGGAGGAGGGAAGGAAGGAATAAAGGAAGGGAGGAAGGAAGGAAGGGAGGGAGAGAGGAAGGAAGGAAATTGTGACTTTGGCATCATGCTGATCTTCCATATTAAGGAAACACTAACTGAAGACAGCATTGTTTAATCAGTTAAATATTGAACTTAAGAGGAAATCTTTGCTCACCATAATCTTTGGTTTTGTTCCACAGTTAGACATCCAAACTGATGATGAATATTCAGCAAATAAAACACGTGATACGTTCTTTTTAGAATGATTGACTGAAGCAACATCTCCCCCATTTTCAGGTCCAGACTCTGTATTCTGAAAAAAAAAAGTCAAGCACTAACTGGGCTATATAAGGTTAAAATTTTGAGTGAGTCAACCTTAATGATGGTTATGATTATTATCTGTTATTTATAAAGTGTCAGCATATTACACATTGCTATATAATGATACATTACTTCAGTGGGGTACAATACGTACATTACAATAATACACTCTAAAACTATGCAATCTATGCAGGGTAAATTACATGTATGATGGTTTGTTACAATATATACACAATAACTTGCCCATGAGCACAATCAGTACTTTTATACAAAATTAACTACAGGTAAAAAAATAGTAGTTCCGGTTTTCAAATGTTACTTTTGTTTTCAAATGTTCAACATTAGATTGAATATCCACATTCGAAATTTCCAATGTGGTATTCAATTTAACAAATACTATTCAGAAGTTCAATAGTTCATGTGGTAGAGAATTTAGTAAATTGTTACATAATAGATACAAAAATATCAGTTTGATTCTTTCTATTTTGAATATTGCACAATTTGAATATTACATATAAAGAGACTATTAGAAACTCTATTACAAATATATTGATTCAAATTTTTCAAATTCGAATATTGCATAATTTGAATCGAATTATTAGAAAAATTTGAATTGAATATTACATTCAAAGAAAGCATTATAAATACTATTACATTAAACAAATGTTAGAATCTTGTACAAATTTGAAACAAACGAGAAAATGTGTTAAAATTTGTTTCATTTTTCGAAAGTTGCAAAACATTCGCTCCATCCCTAAATGTTACCAAAGTATTATTTTTATACTTTTGTTATGTTTAGGTGGAATTGTAGGTAGGATTTTGGGGCTAATTGGGGTGGCTCGTAGGCCCTAAAGGAATTTGGATACAGCAATGCAGAAAATGCTCAAATACTTTCTAGTTTAACTCTTGTCTCTGTACACTGCATTTTTCAGATAAAATCCAGCCATCTTCCCAAACCACTGTTGGACTCATTAGTCCAATCATGGTGGGAAACCTGGGTTTTCTCTCTAACGTAGTGCTTCCCATGCTCACGTCCACTGCAGTTCTGATATGCTACGGTTACGTGGACTACCCCTTGATCACGTGCCCAAAGTGGATTTCTTACAGTGAAGAAGCTCAGCGAATGCAGCAGCAATGTAATGTAAAGGAGCACAGTAAATCCTCACACAAAGCACAGCATATTTTCAGTAAAGCCTGTGAATTTGTGGATCATAGGTACATATTCTAGTTACTTCCAAAGACCTGGCAGAAACCTTCAGGCATAACGATGCACAAAAATGGGAAGAACATGTGTGATTAGTGAAATGCATGTTGGACAGCCCATTTCTGTGGGCTGTCATTTATTACATCACTTTAGCAATAAAAGGTATATTTTATATGACTTAGATTCTTCATTTTCAAAAAACTGTAAGTATGTTTTGTTATTTCTATAGTTATAAAGCGATTTAGGTGTTTTAATAAATGGACAAATAGAACCGTTTTATAATCTTTTAATGCCTTCACTCTCCCTGTAGTCAAATCTTAGCAAGTAGCTCTGCTTGTGGCAAGAGGCAAATATTTATGAACAGTGAGTTTTTGGGTGGTGTAGGTAGGATTTGAGGGCTAATTGGGATGGCTCTTAGGCCCTAAAGGAATTGGGACACTGTAGCTGGAAGCCCTGTGCTGTTAACCCTTTCATGTCTGCACTCTTTCCACTGTCACAGCTGGACAAGCAGTCCTGTGTGTGTGGCAAAATCGGAGGCAGAGGCTGGCCCTGTCTGGAGTAAATAGACTGTTAAGTTTAATGTTGTACACTAGGGATACTGGTTATAGTGATTTGAAAATTAAAGGGACAGTCTACAATAGAGATGTTATTGTTTTAAAATATAGATAATTCCTTTATTACCCATTCCCCAGTTTCGCATAACCAACACTGTTATATTAATATATTTTTCACTTCTGTGATTACCTTGTATCTAAGCATCTTCTGATTGCCCCCTGATCGCATGACTTTATATTTATTATTTATTGACTTGCATTTAGTACTGTGTTGTGCTAGATCTTAAATTACTACTCGGGCATGAACACAATGTTATCTATATGGACCACATGAACTAGCAGAATAAAAAAGCATGTGATTAAGAGGCTGTCTATAGAGCCTTTGAAACAGGCACAGAATTTAGAGGTTTAAATGTTACAAAGTATATTAATATATCAATGTAAGGAAATGGGATAGACGTGCATATACTAGCTTTCCAAGAAGCTTTGAGGCAAGAGGGAGTAGGGAAATAGGGGAGGTTGGATTGAGAGAAGGTTTTATGAGGATAGGTGTGACCAGTGCATGTTTAAGAGATGAAGGAAATATACCAGTGTTTAAGGAGAGGTTGAAGATGTGTGTGAGTATAGGGGTAAAGGGTAGAAGATAGGGAGGGGAGTAGCTTTGAGGGGATGGGGTCAAGGGGACAGGTAGTGAGGTGAAAGGACAGTCTAAGGGCAGAAACTTCTTCCTCTGTAACAGCGACAAAATAGCTACATTTATGGCTATGTGAGTTTTGGATGATTGTGAGCTTTTGAGGGAGTGGGAGACTGGTAGTATGTTGAGAGCTGATTTCATTTCTGATGGAGTTGAATTTGTTATTGAAGTAGCTGGCAAAATCTTAAGATAAGAGAGAAGTTGTACTAGAAGGTGGGGGTGGGCAGAGAAGAGTATTGAACGTGGAGAACAGACGTTATGGGTTTAAAGAAAGAGTAGAGATAAGATTAGAGAAGTAATGTTGCTTATATAGATTAAGGGCAGAATATTAAGAGTTCAAGATGAACTTGTAGTGAAGAAAGTCAGCTGAACTCTGAGATTTACTCCAGTGTCACTCAGCAGTACAGGAACATCTGTGTAGGTACCATGTCAGAGGAGTATGCCAGGGCTGAGTATAATTTCCAAGCTATGGTAGGTGGGGCTAGATTGTCCAGGACCGATGTAAGGGTGGAGTTATAGTGGCAGATAGATTCGTCAGGGCAGAAAAAGGAGGAGATGGAAGAGAGGAGAGGTTTGAGAAAGCTAGCGAGCTGTTGCTGATCTAATTACTTGATGCTTCTGTGAAGTTTGGTGTGAGAGGTAGAAGGAGGGAGAGTTGTAGGGAGAGATGTGATGTTACAAGTGAGGAGATGGTGGTCAGAAAGAGGAAAAGGGGTACTGTAGAATTTTTTTCTCCTTACTGTGTTTACAATGACATGTTATACCAGCTGCAGCATTTTAAAATGTATGGGAAATGGATTCTTTAGGTATATTTTTTGTATATTAAATAGCTGCCTCTGCTAATTAAAAACACAACCAACAAAATAGCCAAAATATCTTATCTCTATATACACAGTGAGACCAATAAAACTTAGAGAGAACAATAGAAAATTAATATTTTGGATTATTTCTGCACCTTTAGAGATACCAAAATAGACATTTATTAAATAATTTATTTAACAATTCTGTATCAAAGCTCAGAATGTAAAATAAAAAAGAGATTTATACCATAGTTTCATGCATTACATTATATAGTTTGCATACATAGCTTGTTTGTTTACACAGTTCCTCTCTGTTGGGTAGATTGACTTGCCTCTATGTAATACCATTATAAAATGGAAAACTGCAAACAAGCTTGGAAAGCTGCTAAATTACATAGGGGATACATCAGTTTGCATAGGCCTGAAACCTGTCAGACTTAGTTGTAAACAGTCTATTTTTTATCCAAAATAGAAAGGTAATAACAATTTAAAGACAAACGTTTTGTTGATTACGTTTTATTAGAAGAAACCCGCTAACATTTGTCCCTTTTTAATTAAGATTATATGACTACTTACTAATGCAATTCAGAAAAATCCCAGTGTGTTTTATACTGTATTTAGTAACTAGCAATCTCAATACAAAATAAAGGTAACCTTCTATAAGACAATTTACAACTTACTGTTAAATATATTGCATATAGGATATAGATGTCAGTACAAGCTCTTCTCAATAAATCAGATGGTTTACACTTTCCTTTAGTTGTTTCCTGTAATATTTTTCTGTTTTTTTAGTAACATCTGTAATACATTACAGTTGTGCACTGATGTAATTTCTTTGATGTGTCTGTCTGAAGTTAATTATTCATACTTTAACATATATACTAATATATATATATATATATATATATATATATATATATATATATATAATGTATGTATATGTATGTATATATATATATATATATATATATATATATTCCAACAGACTTACTTTTAAAGGCCCAAAGGAAACAGAGAGAGAGGAGTACATTTGGTAATGAAAATACACTACAGGGAGTGCAGAATTATTAGGCAAGTTGTATTTTTGAGGATTAATTTTATTATTGAACAACAATGAACCCAAAAAACTCATTAATATCAAAGCTGAATAGTTTTGGAAGTAGTTTTTAGTTTGTTTTTAATTATAGCTATTTTAGGGGGATATCTGTGTGTGCAGGTGACTATTACTGTGCATAATTATTAGGCAACTTAACAAAAAACAAATATATACCCATTTCAATTATTTATTTTTACCAGTGAAACCAATATAACATCTCAACATTCACAAATATACATTTCTGACATTCAAAAACAAAACAAAAACAAATCAGTGACCAATATAGCCACCTTTCTTTGCAAGGACACTCAAAAGCCTGCCATCCATGGATTCTGTCAGTGTTTTGATCTGTTCACCATCAACATTGCGTGCAGCAGCAACCACAGCCTCCCAGACACTGTTCACAGAGGTGTACTGTTTTCCCTCCTTGTAAATCTCACATTTGATGATGGACCACAGGTTCTCAATGGGGTTCAGATCAGGTGAACAAGGAGGCCATGTCATTAGATTTTCTTCTTTTATACCCTTTCTTGCCAGCCACGCTGTGGAGTACTTGGACGCGTGTGATGGAGCATTGTCCTGCATGAAAATCATGTTTTTCTTGAAGGATGCAGACTTCTTCCTGTACCACTGCTTGAAGAAAGTGTCTTCCAGAAACTGGCAGTAGGACTGGGAGTTGAGCTTGACTCCATCCTAAACCCAAAAAGGCCCCACAAGCTCATCTTTGATGATACCAGCCCAAACCAGTACTCCACCTCCACCTTGCTGGCGTCTGAGTCGGACTGGAGCTCTCTGCCCTTTACCAATCCAGCCACGGGCCCATCCATCTGGCCCATCAAGACTCACTCTCATTTCATCAGTCCACAAAACCTTAGAAAAATCAGTCTTGAGATATTTCTTGGCCCAGTCTTGACGTTTTTAGCTTGTGTGTCTTGTTCATTGGTGGTGGTCGTCTTTCAGCCTTTCTTACCTTGGCCATGTCTCTGAGTATTGCACACCTTGTGCTTTTGGGCACTCCAGTGATGTTGCAGCTCTGAAATATGGCCAAACTGGTGGCAAGTGGCATCTTGGCAGCTGCACGCTTGACTTTTCTCAGTTCATGGGCAGTTATTTTGCGCCTTGGTTTTTCCACACGCTTCTTGCGACCCTGTTGACTATTTTGAATGAAACGCTTGATTGTTCGATGATCACGCTTCAGAAGCTTTGCAATTTTAAGAGTGCTGCACCCATCTGCAAGATATCTCACTATTTTTGACTTTTCTGAGCCTGTCAAGTCCTTCTTTTGACCCATTTTGCCAAAGGAAAGGAAGTTGCCTAATAATTATGCACACCTGATATAGGGTGTTGATGTCATTAGACCACACCCCTTCTCATTACAGAGATGCACATCACCTAATATGCTTAATTGGTAGTAGGCTTTCGAGCCTATACAGCTTGGAGTAAGACAACATGCATAAAGAGGATGATGTGGTCAAAATGCTCATTTGCCTAATAATTCTGCACTCCCTGTATATTTCTGCCACACAAGTGAAACATTGCAAATATGAATCTGGGCCTATTTCTATTTCACCAAAAAGGATTAATCTATCCCATGAAGCCTTTAACCATGACAATATTGAAAAAGTTTAGTAAACAGTTTTTGCTATTGTTTTGGTAAAACAAAACAAAACAATTTACTTACAATTTCTGCTACCTTTATTAAAGTTTAACTATAAACACCCACTCATACACACACACCCATGCCCACATGTATAGACACTATTATTATTATTAGTATTATTATACCTGGTTGATAAGGATGATACAGAACCCGACAAATAATAATACTGTTCATAGATTAATATAAAGAAGTTATAATTTTTTAAATATATTATTTATTCAAGACAGCATTATAAGCAGAAAGTGTATCTGTATATCATAATAATAATAATAATATTATATAATTTACACAATTGTTTTTGTAACATTCAAAAGAAGCAATACAAAAAATAGTTGATCACTATTATTACAAGTGTGAAAACTGATTAGATGTACAATATACAGAGAGTGAAAAAAGTGAAAAGTTTGTTTTCCGTAACATATTCTATGTCTCCCTCTGCTGGCAACAGCTCATAATGCTTCAGCCAAAAGGTAATTGTGTTTCTTATGCCTATGTTTTGTAATGTCAGTAAATGTATATTATATATTATTATATATATATTATACTTTTCCACAAAAGTTAATGTTGAATCTATTAGCTATATACTTTTGGTGCTAGATCACATTCTAGTAGCAAATTTAAGAAATCCACTATTAAAATTAATTACCAACTGTCTCTCCATTTAAGCATCTCTAACACTGTCAGATTGCTGTTATTAAGTGACAGCCTGCATTTAATATGCCAGCCCACTAATAACTGAAGTTCCTTATGGATGGTGTCAGTAACTAATATTAGGTTTCTGAACTCAGACAAAATGACACTGGTGCCTAAATCATAACAGTCATCACAATAATCTACATAAACCTGTCCTTGAAATGTATTTCCACTAAACAAACTGCCCCTGCTACAGTAAAGTAAATTACCCAACCCCTTACCAAAGTTATCCCTAATTGAACCAGCCCCACTAGAGTATAACCTACCCCATGTGATCTCCCACAGCTGCAGCAACCCCCATCAACAACTCCACAACTAAGGGACCCCTTAATTAACCCATTCATCTTAATACTATCCAATACCCCCCTTACATCTTGACCCCCTCTAAATCCTTCCAAATAGCCCAAACCCTAGCTTATTTGAAAAGTTCCAATATTTTTCTTTACATTTATCTTTTTGGTAAAACAATCCTGATTTGTTAACAGATTAACCAATCATGATTGATGTGGGGGGATCACTTTCAAAACTGAGACCTCCTACTTGTCAGATAATTTGATTTATATGTCCCCTTAATTAGACACAACATGTATTTGAGTGTATACAACATTATATTGTTACTATGCAGACGCCTATCTCAACCAGAGGCAAATGTGGCATTATTTTTTGTAGCCCAGGCTATACCTGACAGATACCGGCACAGCCACAGGGACTAACTGCCCCAGGGACAGGGTGGCACTCTGCAATTTCTCTGCTGGACTTATTGTGCATGGAGTGTTGGGAATTATAGTTTAGAAAGAACAGCTGCTAAGTTAAACTGAAGAGAGCAAAACTGTGAGTGTGAATGGCAAGGATTCTATCCCTATGTCCCTCAGCCAGCAGTATCTGTGTCCCTATGTCCCTCAGCCAGCAGTATCTGTGTCCCTATGTCCCTCAGCCAGCGGTGTCTGTGTCCCTATGTCCCTCAGCCAGCAGTGTCTGTGTCCCTATGTCCCTCAGCCAGCAGTATCTGTGTCCCTATGTCCCTCAGCCAGCAGAATCTGTGTCCCTATGTCCCTCAGCCAGCGGTGTCTGTGTCCCTATGTCCCTCAGCCAGCGGTGTCTGTGTCCCTATGTCCCTCAGCCAGCGGTGTCTGTGTCCCTATGTCCCTCAGCCAGCGGTGTCTGTGTCCCTATGTCCCTCAGCCAGCGGTGTCTGTTTCTCTATGTCCCTCAGCCAGCAGTGTCTGTGTCCCTATGTCCCTCAGCCAGCAGTATCTGTGTCCCTATGTCCCTCAGCCAGCGGTGTCTGTGTCCCTTTGTCCCTCAGCCAGCAGTATCTGTGTCCCTATGTCCCTCAGCCAGCAGTATCTGTGTCCCTATGTCCCTCAGCCAACAGTGTCTGTGTCCCTATGTCCCTCAGCCAGCAGTGTCTGTGTCCCTATGTCCCTCAGCCAGCAGTATCTGTGTCCCTATGTCCCTCAGCCAGCGGTGTCTGTTTCTCTATGTCCCTCAGCCAGCAGTGTCTGTGTCCCTATGTCCCTCAGCCAGCGGTGTCTGTGTCCCTATGTCCCTCAGCCAGCAGTATCTGTGTCCCTATGTCCCTCAGCCAGCAGTATCTGTGTCCCTATGTCCCTCAGCCAGCGGTGTCTGTGTCCCTATGTCCCTCAGCCAGCGGTGTCTGTTTCTCTATGTCCCTCAGCCAGCAGTGTCTGTGTCCCTATGTCCCTCAGCCAGCAGTATCTGTGTCCCTATGTCCCTCAGCCAGCGGTGTCTGTTTCTCTATGTCCCTCAGCCAGCAGTGTCTGTGTCCCTATGTCCCTCAGCCAGCAGTATCTGTGTCCCTATGTCCCTCAGCCAGCGGTGTCTGTTTCTCTATGTCCCTCAGCCAGCAGTGTCTGTGTCCCTATGTCCCTCAGCCAGCGGTGTCTGTGTCCCTATGTCCCTCAGCCAGCAGTATCTGTGTCCCTATGTCCCTCAGCCAGCAGTATCTGTGTCCCTATGTCCCTCAGCCAGCGGTGTCTGTGTCCCTATGTCACTCAGCAAGCAGTGTCTGTGTCCCTATGTCCCTCAGCCAGCAGTATCTGTGTCCCTATGTCCATCAGCCAGCAGTATCTGTGTCCCTATGTCCCTCAGCCAGCGGTGTCTGTGTCTCTATGTCCCTCAGCCAGCAGTGTCTGTGTCCCTATGTCCCTCAGCCAGCAGTGTCTGTGTCGCTATGTCCCTCAGCCAGCAGTATCTGTGTCCCTATGTCCCTCAGCCAGCAGTATCTGTGTCCCTATGTCCCTCAGCCAGCGGTGTCTGTTTCTCTATGTCCCTCAGCCAGCAGTGTCTGTGTCCCTTTGTCCCTCAGCCAGCAGTGTCTGTGTCCCTATGTCCCTCAGCCAGCAGTATCTGTGTCCCTATGTCCCTCAGCCAGCAGTGTCTGTGTCCCTATGTCCCTCAGCCAGCAGTGTCTGTGTCCTATGTCCCTCAGCCAGCAGTATCTGTGTCCTATGTCCCTCAGCCAGCAGTATCTGTGTCCTATGTCCCTCAGCCAGCGGTGTCTGTGTCCCTATGTCCCTCAGCCAGCAGTATCTGTGTCCCTATGTCCCTCAGCCAGCAGTATCTGTGTCCCTATGTCCCTCAGCCAGCGGTGTCTGTGTCCCTATGTCACTCAGCAAGCAGTGTCTGTGTCCCTATGTCCCTCAGCCAGCAGTATCTGTGTCCCTATGTCCATCAGCCAGCAGTATCTGTGTCCCTATGTCCCTCAGCCAGCGGTGTCTGTGTCTCTATGTCCCTCAGCCAGCAGTGTCTGTGTCCCTATGTCCCTCAGCCAGCAGTGTCTGTGTCGCTATGTCCCTCAGCCAGCAGTATCTGTGTCCCTATGTCCCTCAGCCAGCAGTATCTGTGTCCCTATGTCCCTCAGCCAGCGGTGTCTGTTTCTCTATGTCCCTCAGCCAGCAGTGTCTGTGTCCCTATGTCCCTCAGCCAGCAGTGTCTGTGTCCCTATGTCCCTCAGCCAGCAGTATCTGTGTCCCTATGTCCCTCAGCCAGCAGTGTCTGTGTCCCTATGTCCCTCAGCCAGCAGTGTCTGTGTCCTATGTCCCTCAGCCAGCAGTATCTGTGTCCTATGTCCCTCAGCCAGCAGTATCTGTGTCCTATGTCCCTCAGCCAGCAGTATCTGTGTCCCTATGTCCCTCAGCCAGCGGTGTCTGTGTCCCTATGTCCCTCAGCCAGCGGTGTCTGTGTCCCTATGTCCCTCAGCCAGCGGTGTCTGTGTCCCTATGTCCCTCAGCCAGCAGTATCTGTGTCCCTATGTCCCTCAGCCAGCGGTGTCTGTTTCTCTATGTCCCTCAGCCAGCATTGTCTGTGTCCCTATGTCCCTCAGCCAGTGGTGTCTGTGTCCCTATGTCCCTCAGCCAGCAGTATCTGTGTCCCTATGTCCCTCAGCCAGCAGTATCTGTGTCCCTATGTCCCTCAGCCAGCAGTATCTGTGTCCCTATGTCCCTCAGCCAGCAGTATCTGTGTCCCTATGTCCCTCAGCCAGCGGTGTCTGTTTCTCTATGTCCCTCAGCCAGCAGTGTCTGTGTCCCTATGTCCCTCAGCCAGCAGTGTCTGTGTCCCTATGTCCCTCAGCCAGCAGTATCTGTGTCCCTATGTCCCTCAGCCAGCAGTGTCTGTGTCCCTATGTCCCTCAGCCAGCAGTGTCTGTGTCCTATGTCCCTCAGCCAGCTGTTTCTGTGTCCTATGTCCCTCAGCCAGCAGTATCTGTGTCCTATGTCCCTCAGCCAGCAGTATCTGTGTCCCTATGTCCCTCAGCCAGCGGTGTCTGTGTCCCTATGTCCCTCAGCCACCGGTGTCTGTGTCCCTATGTCCCTCAGCCAGCAGTATCTGTGTCCCTATGTCCCTCAGCCAGCAGTATCTGTGTCCCTATGTCCCTCAGCCAGCAGTGTCTGTGTCTCTATGTCCCTCAGCCAGCAGTGTCTGTGTCCCTATGTCCCTCAGCCAGCAGTGTCTGTGTCTCTATGTCCCTCAGCCAGCGGTGTCTGTGTCCCTATGTCCCTCAGCCAGCGGTGTCTGTGTCCCTATGTCCCTCAGCCAGCGGTGTCTGTGTCCCTATGTCCCTCAGCCAGCGGTGTCTGTTTCTCTATGTCCCTCAGCCAGCAGTGTCTGTGTCCCTATGTCCCTCAGCCAGCGGTGTCTGTGTCCCTATGTCCCTGTCTCTATATCCCTCAGTCAGCAGTGTCTGTGTTTATCTTACAACTTCACAGCTCTGGTGGAGACCACAGTGCTATTGGAAGGTCACCATCCCTCAGCCTACGCAGTGTGTGAGCACCCAGTGGGTTTGCACCCCGTTAAGGTAGTAGTTGGGCCTTTTCTATTGTTTTTTGTTGCTATGAATATTTTCAATCCCTTCCATGACTGTTTTTTAAAAGTGTAAATGGACTGTAATTTATTTTTACATATTCTTTTTTTTGTCAATCATTTCAGGTTGATAGTGGAGTATCGGTATTGTATATCTGTGCCCATTTAGAAACAAGTGCTGGCCAAAAAACTTCTGAACTATTTATGCTAAATTAGGTCCTGTATGTTTGCTGTTTTATTGAGTACGTTTCACTATCTGCTGTTATGGTCTGTTTTACCATATGTGCTGCATATGCAGAATTGGGGCTTACATTACAAAAAAATCTTAGGAGCTTACACTACACTGCTATAGTTTTTATGATGTAATACATGTATTAAAGGGACAGTCTACTCCAGAATTTTTATTATTTAAAAAGATAATCAGTTTATTACCCATTCCCCAGTTTTGCATAACCAACACAGTTAAATTAAAGGGATAGGAAAGTCACAATTAAACTTGTATATTTCAGACAGAGCATGTAATTTTAAGAAACATTTAAATTCACTTCTATTTTCAAATGTGCTTTGTTCTCTTGGTATCCCTTGTTGAAAAATAATACACATTTATCCTAAACTAGTAGGGTGCTAGCTGCTGATTGGTTCCTGCTGTTCTATCTGCAAAGAATAACAAGAAGATAAAGCAAATTTGATAATAGAAGTAAATTGGAAAGTTGTTTAAAATTATAAGTTATATCTAAATCATGAAAGAAAAATTTGGGGCTTCCTGTTTCTTTAATATAATTTCTTACCTCTGTGATTACCTTGACCTAGATTTGGAGTTTGGCGTTAGCCGTGAAAACCAGCGTTAGAGGCTCCTAACGCTGGTTTTAGGCTACCGCCGGTATTTGGAGTCACTGAAAATAGGGTCTAACGCTCACTTTTCATCAGCGACTTTTCCATACCGCAGATCCCCTTACGTCAATTGCGTATCCTATCTTTTCAATGGGATCTTTCTAACTCCGGTATTTAGAGTCGTTTCTGAAGTGAGCGTTAGACATCTAACGACAAAACTCCAGCCGCAGGAAAAAAGTCAGTAGTTAAGAGCTTTCTGGGCTAACGCCGGTTTATAAAGCTCTTAACTACTGTACTCTAAAGTACACTAACACCCATAAACTACCTATGTACCCCTAAACCGAGGTCCCCCCACATCGCCGACACTCGAATACATTTTTTTAACCCCTAATCTGCCGACCGCCACCTACGTTATCCTTATGTACCCCTAATCTGCTCCCCCTAACACCGCCGACCCCTGTATTATATTTATTAACCCCTAACCTGCCCCCCACAACGTCGCCTCCACCTACCTACACTTATTAACCCCTAATCTGCCGACCGCAAAGCGACGCCACCTACGTTATCCTTATGTACCCCTAATCTGCTGCCCCTAACACCGCCGACCCCTGTATTATATTTATTAACCCCTAACCTGCCCCCCACAACGTCGCCTCCACCTACCTACACTTATTAACCCCTAATCTGCCGACCGCAAAGCGCCGCCACCTACGTTATCCTTATGTACCCCTAATCTGCTGCCCCTAACACCGCCGACCCCTATATTATATTTATTAACCCCTAATCTGCCCCCCTCAACGTCGCCTCCACCTGCCTACACTTATTAACCCCTAATCTGCCGACCGCAAAGCGCCGCCACCTACGTTATCCTTATGTACCCCTAATCTGCTGCCCCTAACACCGCCGACCCCTATATTATATTTATTAACCCCTATTCTGCCCCCCTCAATGTCGCCTCCACCTGCCTACACTTATTAACCCCTAATCTGCCGACCGGACCTGAGCGCTACTATAATAAAGTTATTAACCCCTAATCCGCCTCACTAACCCTATAATAAATAGTATTAACCCCTAATCTGCCCTCCCTAACATCGCCGACACCTAACTTCAATTATTAACCCCTAATCTGCCGACCGGAGCTCACCGCTATTCTAATAAATGTATTAACCCCTAAAGCTAAGTCTAACCCTAACACTAACACCCCCCTAAGTTAAATATAATTTAAATCTAACTAAATTAATTAACTCTTATTAAATAAATTATTCCTATTTAAAGCTAAATACTTACCTGTAAAATAAATCCTAATATAGCTACAATATAAATTATAATTATATTATAGCTATTTTAGGATTTATATTTATTTTACAGGTAACTTTGTATTTATTTTAACCAGGTACAATAGCTATTAAATAGTTAAGAACTATTTAATAGCTAAAATAGTTAAAATAATTACAAATTTACCTGTAAAAGAAATCCTAACCTAAGTTACAATTAAACCTAACACTAGACTATCAATAAATTAATTAAATAAACTACCTACAATTACCTACAATTAACCTAACACTACACTATCAATAAATTAATTAAATACAATTGCTACAAATAAATACAATTAAATAAACTAGCTAAAGTACAAAAAAAAAAAAAAGAACTAAGTTACAAAAAATAAAAAAATATTTACAAACATAAGAAAAATATTACAACAATTTTAAACTAATTACACCTACTCTAAGCCCCCTAATAAAATAACAAAGCCCCCCAAAATAAAAAAAATGCCCTACCCTATTCTAAATTACTAAAGTTCAAAGCTCTTTTACCTTACCAGCCCTGAACAGGGCCCTTTGCGGGGCATGCCCCAAGAAATACAGCTCTTTTGCCTGTAAAAAAAAACATACAATACCCAAGCCCCCCAACATTACAACCCACCACCCACATACCCCTAATCTAACCCAAACCCCCCTTAAATAAACCTAACACTAAGCCCCTGAAGATCATCCTACCTTGTCTTCACCTCACCGGGTATCACACCGATCCGTCCAGAAGAGCTCCTCCGATGTCCTTATCCAAGCCCAAGCGGGGGGCTGAAGAGGTCCATGATCCGGCTGAAGTCTTCATCCAAGCGGGGCAGAAGAGGTCTTCCATCCGATTGAAGTCTTCATCCAAGCGGCATCCATCCGGAGCGAAGCGGCAGCATCCTGAAGACCTCCACCGCGGAACATCCATCCTGGCCGACGAGCTGAACGACGAATGACGGTTCCTTTAAATGACGTCATCCAAGATGGCGTCCCTCGAATTCCGATTGGCTGATAGGATTCTATCAGCCAATCGGAATTAAGGTAGGAATATTCTGATTTGCTGATGGAATCAGCCAATCAGAATCAAGTTCAATCCGATTGGCTGATCCGATCAGCCAATCAGATTGAGCTCGCATTCTATTGGCTGTTTATATTTAAGTTAGGGGGGTGTTAGTGTTAGGGTTAGACTTAGCTTTAGGGGTTAATACATTTATTAGAATAGCGGTGAGCTCCAGTCGGCAGATTAGGGGTTAATATTTGAAGTTAGGTGTCGGCGATGTTAGGGAGGGCAGATTAGGGGTTAATACTATTTATGATAGGGTTAGTGAGGCGGATTAGGGGTTAATAACTTTATTATAGTAGCGCTCAGGTCCGGTCGGCAGATTAGGGGTTAATAAGTGTAGGCAGGTGGAGGCGACGTTGTGGGGGGCAGATTAGGGGTTAATAAATATAATATAGGGGTCGGCGATGTTAGGGCAGCAGATTAGGGGTACATAAGGATAATGTAAGTAGCGGCGGTTTACGGAGCGGCAGATTAGGGGTTAATAATAATATGCAGGGGTCAGCGATAGCCAGGGCGGCAGATTAGGGGTTAATAAGTGTAAGGTTAGGGGTGTTTAGACTCGGGGTACATGTTAGAGTGTTAAGTGCAGACGTAGGAAGTGTTTCCCCATAGGAAACAATGGGGCTGCGTTAGGAGCTGAACGCTGCTTTTTTGCAGGTGTTTGTTTTTTTTTAAGCTCAAACAGCCCCATTGTTTCCTATGGGGGAATCGTGCACGAGCACGTTTTTGAGGCTGGCCGCATCCGTAAGCAACTCTGGTATCGAGAGTTGAAGCTGCGTTAAAAATGCTCTACGCTCCTTTTTTGGAGCCTAACGCAGCCTTTGTGTGGACTCTCAATACCAGAGTTATTTTTATGGTGCGGCCAGAAAAAAGCCGGCGTTAGTTTTTCGGGTCGTTACCGACAAAACTCCAAATCTAGCCACTTGTATCTAAGCCTCTGGAGTTTTTCATTAAAGTTTTTGCACATACTACATACTGTAGATGCAAAATATAAACTGTCAACACTATAGTGAAAAAGGTGACTAATGTATTTAAATGCAGTATTGTTCCCTTTGCTAATAATACAGATTCATCACAAAGATGCAATGAACTTTTCAAATTATTATTTCAGAATTAACATTTTAGAAACATATAGGACATATGCACTTTATTATAATCATGATGATCATAGTGTAGTATATACAAGTTTAATGATTACATGTGACTTATGCTATATATTTTAACTTGTACTAAAACAGAAATTAGTATTATGCATTGAAATGTGAAGAGAGCATGAAAAAACATTTTAAAAAGAAAAAGCAATGTGATTAGATAAGATATCCTGTTAAAAAATGGCCAATATATATATATTTATTTTCTCAAGAGGTTTTGCTTTAACAACTAAAGGGTTTTCCATTATAATAAATAAAATTGCATTATGTAATTAGTTGGAGAATGTAATTTTATCACTAGCAATTAACCCCTTCCCCCCAGCTGTGTGAATATCACTGCTGGTTACATCGGCAACAGCTTCTACTCAGGACCCTCAGAGCACTGCTGGTACTTTAACAATGTGTTAAACACAAATAATTGGCAGGTGATAACATAACATGCTCTAACAAAATGTTTAATAGTCTAAACATGTCATCCATTCACAAGGTAAAAAAAACAAAAAAAAACGCTGCTGTTTTTACTTTAAGGTGGTGTAATCTGGAACCTAACCTATTGTGTAAGATGGCTTCTACTATAAAGTAAAAAAATAAATAAATAATTGTGTTATCATTTTTACATTGTTACAAAAATTCAACCTAAACCAATTAAACTTTTCAGTGATTTAAGGTAGCAATATGTTGTTTTAAACTGACCTCTAGTGGTCAAAAATGTTCACACATTTTTTTTTTTTTAAATTTTATTTTATTTTACGTTTACACATAATAGGCTAAATTACGAGTGGATCACTAATCATCGCTCAGGCAGGCGCTCTAACTCCGCCCAACTTTGGATTTTTACACGTATCGGATACCCTGCGTATTACAAGTCGAAAGTAAAAAGGTTTTCGCTTGCGTGCTAACCCAATGCGCTCAAAAAGCCAATCTTACAATAAAGCAATAACGTTAAAGCATGAAAGGTGGAAAAAAAACCCTACTCACACACAAACCCTTTGACAAAACTATGGTGTGCCTAAGGTGTTTTCTTTTTGTTGTTTGTATGCATAACTGTATGTATACACCAGGCACCTCCCACGTGTCTCATCTGTACTTTGTAAATGAGACAATCTGGTTTTGAATTGAGAAATATATGAAACTATTTGTGTGATCTTAGGGCCCCTTCTTTCTCTATAAGCATATTTCTTTTTGAGAAAAGAATTTAATGTAAATTATTAAAAATTAATAAACATACTGTAAAATATTCTAAATAATCCATTGAATATATCTATATATTTTACAGTATGTTTATTACTTTTTAATAATTTATATGCAATTTTTTTTATATGTAATATTTCAATAACATGCCTTAAGACTACTAAGTTTTCATGTGCACTAACCCAACCTCATTAAGATCTAAATTGAGAAACGTTATGTGTAAAACACATATTTTACATTCCTATGTTTTTTTACAAAGAGAATTAATATACTTTTTATTATTAAATATATATTTCTATATATGTCTGAAACTGTTCCTTTTAATATACATATCTATACCTAAATATCTATGGGAATAAATATGCAGGTATAGGTATATACACATATATATTACTATTATTATTATTCTGTAGCACTAATATATATATAGAAATATGTATTTAAGAATAAAAAGGATATAATCCTGTAAGGGAAGAACATTGGAATGTTAAATATGTTCAGTAAATATACAGTAAAACACATAAATACAGGTGTATACACACACTCACACACACATATATATTTATATAGATAGATAGATATTGATGTTTGTTTACACTTTTTATTGGTACATAACAGCTCTGAGTTTGCGCTACCCCAATGCGCGTTAAATTCAATTGCGCTCGAGCAAACGAGTTTACTAAACAACCACGATAAACCCAATAAACCCTACTCGCACGCAAACCTGATTGCATTTTCTCAAGTGTGCTAACCCGACACGAAATATGAATATTTCACATTCCAATGTTCTTCACATAGAAGAATATGGTATATTTATTCATAAATACATACATATATATTTTTATATATATATATATATATATACATATATATATATATATATATATATATATATACATCTGATGGTATTTTGGTACAATATATATATATATATACATCTGATGGTATTTTGGTACAATATATATATACCCACATACATATACATATTTTGACATGTATATATGTATGTATTTCTATGTTTAAGCCCTTTACAGGCCTTTTTTTTTCTAACACCTGAAACATCATATCTTTGAGCCCTATTTTTGATGTTTTTGTGAAACTTTTTTGTTGAGCATAACAGTTAACCAGAGCTCTGAAGTTGCGCTATCCTGACGCACGTTGAATTTAACTGCGCTGGAGCCAACGCTTTACTTTCAACTTGTAATACACATACTACTTCCGATGGGCTCAAAGAGCAGTGATAAACACATTTTAATTTGGTTTTCAAGTGAATATTCCATTGATTTGATATAATTTTTCACTTATTCATAACTCCCAGTTTTTTTGTAGATTACTCATTGGGTCATATTGTACTCTCACAAGCTTTAGTATTTAAATCTTAAAGTGACATAAACAAATCTTGCTTTTGTGCAGAAATCGTGTTTGGGGAATGCTCACTAGAGGCAGAAAATAAATGATGTAACCTAGATTTTCTCCAAATTAGGCAAATCATTGAATGGTTTTAAAAATTTGCTGAAGAAATTCCAAGTTATTGAATTGTATTTGGCTTCTCTAGTGAGCATGGGACAAGCATAATTTGTACATAATAAGAAGAGGTGTTTCATGTCCATTTAACCAAGGTCAAGTCTTTGAAAAGTAAAGTGCCATGTATTTCAGAATCAGACCATCTTTTAATGTTAAAATATTAATAGTGAAACAGAGAATCTTCTTTGTTACAACATAAAACATACATGCTTTGCAGATTTATCTGTGATCAGTTTCACATATCCATGGATAAAAACAGATTGATTTTGTGACAGACAGACATATAGATAGATAGATGTAGGACTATCCTGTCCTTTTAACACCTTTCACAACCAATTCAACGTAAAGCCAGCCTATTTAAAAACAAGTACCCAGTCCCCAAGAGTCCTGCCCTCCCTTACCCTGCTGCACCAAAAGCATGTTAAGTTACCAATGTTATTTTCAAGTTGAAAAATCCTTTGATAGTACCCAGACCACATTAACCCTAGACTCCACATTAACTTCATTAACCTTTAAAACACCAGACAACAAAATAAATACTGTATTAAAAATGCTACACCTTTTACTTTAAAGGGCATTAAGGGAATTTATTATATGCAGCAGGATTTGCAAAGTTTTGCATTACTTGAACACAACTATTAAAAAGCATACTGCATATGTTTATCTCATCTCTTTTGTGGTAACCAATTAAGGGCATATATAAATATAAACCCCTGCAATTAGCAAGCAATTAATTTGTCTCTCAGGGGGTGGGGGGGGGGGTATTGGAAAATACTAAAAATATGTGTAAAAAGTACACAGTGAATATATATGTTTCTTATCCTTTTTAACAACAGAAAGTTACAAAATATGGGGAAGGGGTTACAATTAACATTAAGAGAGATCTGCATCCAGGAATTTCTCTGCTTGTCCATAACTTAATGAAACCCTGGTACTAACATGAGTTTTTTCTCATAGAATGTCTTTAGTTTTAATAAATTGCATTTTAAATTTTTAAACCTAAAGTAGGTTGAGCTTCATTCTATGCATTGACACCATTGGTTTTAGCACTGAGTACCTTGCGAGTAATTGGCATTTAAGTTTTACTGCTTGCTATCCACTGTGGCGCACTCCTGTGGTTGGTCTATTGTCATAAACTTTCTGCCAAGATGCAGCTGGTGGCTATTTGAGGATTTTGTATTCAAGAGTGAAGCTACGATCATCCTCTCTCACATTATGGCCTAGATTACAATTGGAGCATAAAAGTCCTAGTGGTATGGAGCTTTAACACCATTAGTATGCAATATATTGATCTTTAACCTGTTGCATTTATGTGCTGCTATTACCAGTGGATAGTTAGGGACACATTTATCAAAGCACGGACGGACAAAGTTTGCTTCCGCGAACCTGTCTGCATGGAGTCGCAGAAAGTAGGCAGCAATACACTGCCCGCATTTGCACAAACGTCTGGTTTTGCAATGCCCCCCCTGCTCATGTTAGCCCAATGACATGCGAGTAGGGGCTGTCAACCACCCTGGGTGAACGTGTCCAGGGTGATTTTAATTTGCCGGCTAAGAGCTGGCGTACAGGTTCAGAAGCAGCAGTCTTATAACCTCTACTTCTAGCATGCAAGCCTGCAGCAAAGGGGCTACAAAACTGTATATGAAGCTTGATAAATGGAGCTCTTAATATGTATTGCATTAACAGCAGTATGTGCATGCTACAACACTCATGTTGGGTAATGCTGATGTGTAATTTCCCTCAGATAACAGATTTCTATGAGCATCATCACTAAAATGATTCATGTCAGATAACAATCAAATGCATTTGGGTAGGGTAGTTTTTTATTCATTTCTTTAGCATTTTAAGGTTTATTTCATTGCACAATAGTAACCGATAAAATGCCAGTGCAATGAGTGTGGTACTACCTTTTTGTACTATCTATTGGAAGTATAGGGCAGTGATGGCTATATTGGCTAACCTTTGCACCCTTGATGTTTTGGAACTACATTTCCTATGATGCTTTACTAGACTGCAGAGTGCCTAAGCATCATGGGAAATGTATTTTCAAAACATCTAGGGTGCCAAGGTTAGCCATCCCTGGTATAGTGTATGCTATATATGTTTCTTGTAAAACTGGATAAAGTTTTAACACTTGCGTTCCAATTGAAGCCTTCATGGGATGTCTATACTGGACAGTTATTAGTTTCTTAATTTTTAGACTGTGTTTTTTACCCTTTGTCGAAATGTATCTAGGCTCAGGAGCGAGCACATCTTGCTCTACACAACAATGTGTTTGTAACAATGTTATACATATGGTTCTCAAGAAATATACATGGCCCTGAGCCTATCTAGATTTGCCCTCAAGGATATGTTCTACATTTTACCACATAAATTCATAATCTTCCTCTGAGCATTTAACTAAGGATTTATATATTGAAGAATATTTTTGTCGATAGCATTGTATTGAAAGATTGTAATGAAAACAAAATAAACATATGGGATCAATGACATATGGTAGTCGTCATTTTCTTCGTTTTGTTACTGGGAATGGTATAAATAACTTGTCAGGCTTTTTAAATGACTTACGATCAGAATAATTTTGTCCCAGGTAAAGAGTGGTACAATGCTAGCTGTGCATTATGTGATAAAAGTAAATATTTACCTCTTGCTAATCCCTACTACGTTTCCCTAATCCAGTGTTTCTTGTTCTGCACTGACTTTACAAGATGTTAAATTGAAACAAAAACATGTGGGTCATTTGGTCATGTTCTTAGTTAATACAGGTGAGTGCACTGTTGGCAAACTCAATAAATGACCTGATACCAACTTTAGATAGATTAAAGAGAATGTTTAATCTCTTTTTCATTATTCAGTATAAATATTGGCTGTCAAAAAAATAACCTATATAACTGCACAGAAATACAGCCATAGTTAAAGGGTCATAAAACCCAGCATTTTTCTTTTGTAATTCAGATAGAGCAGACAATTTTAAGCAACTTTCCAATTTTACTTCTGTTATCAAGATGTTTTCTATTTATCCTTTGTTAAAAATCAGGAAGATAAGCTTAGGGGTGTGCATGTGTCTGCAGCAGTATATGGAAGCAGATTAGCAAGAATGCTATACATTAGCAAGAGCACTAGATTGCAGCACTATTTCCTGTCATGTAGGACCTAATATTCAAAACCTCTCTCCTCAGGTAAGCTATTTTTAAAAAGGCAGATTTTGCTTTACTTCTCCAAGGGGCGTTCCCTGCATTTCTGTATGTGAAGGAGAGACAAGCCCAGTACAATATAGCACTGCATGGCATGGCAGCTTTGCTGCATTTGCACTTTTGTGCTTTCAATTTATATCACTTTACACCAGATTATATTGTATTACATTTAAACTTTGCACTTTCTATTTTGTATTTTATTTTGTGTACAGCAGTGTATTTAGGATTGTGATTTTACAAATTCTGATTATAGAGCAGACTTTACAGAGGAAGCACGGTGGAAGATGAGGAACCTGGAAATTCCAGAGAGATGAGATCCCTTCTATAGAAAGTAATGAAAGTCTCTGTGATATAATATATTTCACATGGGAGAGAGAAGGTAGCTGGAGAACCCCTGGGGCTGATATAAAGGCTCTGTTTGCATCAATTCCAAATTAAACGGAAATGTTTTCACTACAATTGAACTTGCTTTTGTCTATATTATAGTATATATTACTTTTCTGTTAGTTACCCTAAGTCTATTGTTAATTTTGAGCAAACTTCACCTGCACACAGCTGGTGAGATAAATCAGTGAGACCAACTTGTTTAAAATGCTTAGAAAATTTCACAAGACTGGTGAGAGAGCTTCAGACACCCTGGGAACGCATCTATTCCGCCCATGGATTGCCCTTTGCCTCCTACTTTCTGAAAGTGTCAGTTTTAGTTTTCAATGCAGCAAACTCAAGGTGCAATATAATTTGTATATATAAACAGAAACATACAAAGTATGATGCTAATTTGTTAAAGTAACACAGAAGTGTAACAAAACTCTCTGTATTGTACTGGGTTTGTCTCCTTCATATACAGAAATGAGAGAGATCTCACAGTGCTGGAGAGTTCTGCCCTTTTTCTTTTGAATATTCAGTAAGTTCAGCCCCTGTGAAGTCTGAACTGCTTTTTTTCTCCAAGCTGAAGGACCTTTGAATATCAGGGCCATAGTGTTCTAGACTTGAGCGCGCTACCTATCTAGATATTTATTCAACAAAGAATAACATGAGAATGAAGAACATTTGATTATAGCAAAATGGAAACTTTTTTAAAATATTATGCCCTGTCTTAATCATGAAAGAAAAATTTTGGTTTCATGTAGCCTATTCATATTATATTTTTCTAAATTATTCTATTTATTTTTTAGCAAAACAAGATAAGAATTATATTCAGTCTCATGATGCCTGATGCTTTCCTACAAATCTCTTGAAGATTTTTTTTTTTTATATATATTTCTGAAATATTAAACGGAAAGTAAATGTCTTGTACTATTTCTATTGTGTTGCTAAAGAATAACATATCAGCCAAAAGGGATAGAAAGGTCAAAATTAAAATGCACAAAAGAAGCATTTTTGCAATATACTTCCATTAGCAAAAATGTTTCCAGTAAAATATATCACTGTTTTTCTGTGGCATACGCACATATCCTGTAAGTGTCTGTGCACCAGTATTCAAACACTACACCTTTTCAGAGAGCCAATGGTGGCTTGTATGGCACAAATGACGTCTTTACAGAAGAAATGCACACCAGCACAAGTTCTCTGAGAAGGTGTAGTGTTTGAATATTGGTGCACGAGCCCTCACAGGATACGTGCGTATGTTGCAGAAAACCAGTAATAACTTTTACTAGAAACATTTTTGCTAATGGAAGTATATTGCAAAAATGCTTATATTTAAAATTAAAATTCACCCATGTAAATTTACATTTTGACCTTTCCATCTCTTTAACGTTTTTAAAATAAATTAATTAACCTTTTTACTGCAATTATTTAGTATTATTATTTATAGCCAACCCCCCCCCCCACACCATTTGCTTTATTTGGAGGGGCCAGTCTGGGCTTTAGTCCTCAGACAGGAAGGTTATCTTCCCCTTGTCTATAAAATTAGTATAGAGTGCATGTTTTGTAGCCATTTAGGGACAGATATAAAGCAGGTTTAGTCTTGAGAAGTCAGAAGAGTGCAGTTTAAGTTCTGGGAATTAGACATTGCTCAATTTTCAGAGCTAAATTAAATGAAAGGGGGGCAAAATACATAATGACATTATATTGCAAAGTTGTTTCATTATGTATAACTAAACATTTCATATAAAAATCTCAAAGGGTGAGATTACATATGCGGCGTCGCCTGCAAAAGCCGGCAACGCCAGTTTTTAGTCTGGTATTGCTATCACATATATGGCGCTGCATATAAATGTGGCACATATATTTCACCCGTCGCCCGCTAATTTTACTCTCATAAACTAACACAGAACCACGTCGCAAATCAGTATCACATATTCAGCGAAAGGACTTACAGCAAGCCTTGCACTGAGTATATAAGCACCATAACTCCCTGAAAGTGCTAAGTAACACCTAACGCATGCGCAATATCTCCTAATCAACCATCCCCCCACATCGCAATCTACCTATTAAAACTATTAACCCTTAATCTGCCATCCCCCCACGACGCATTAAACCTAATTAACTTATTAACCCCTAAACTGCCAACCCCCCAACGCATTAAACCTAATTAACCTATTAACACCTAAACCACCAACCCCCCATAATGCAAATAACTAATTTAATTACTAAGCCCCCTAACTTAACACCCCCTAAATTAACCCCAATTACATCAAATAAAAAAATAAAAAAAATTAAAATAAAAAACCTAACATTACTTTAAAAATAAACAAAATGTATGCTTTCCTGATACATTTATATATTTCCGGATATGGTGAGTCCACGGCTTGAGTAATTACTGTTGGGAATATCACTCCTGGCCAGCAGGAGGAAGCAAAGAGCACCACAGTTAAACTGCTAAGTATCACTCCCTTACCCACAACCCCCAGTCATTCGACCGAAGGGAAATGGAGAAAAAGGAGTAACACAAAGTGTAGAGGTGCCTGAGGTTATAGTCAAAAGCACAACTGTCTTAAAATAAAGGGTGGGGCTGTGGACTCACCATATCCAGAAATAAATAAATTTATCAGATAAGCATACATTTTGTTTTTCTTTCCTAAGATATGGTGAGTCCACAGCTTGAGTAATTACTGTTGGAACCAATACCCAAGCTAGAGGACACAGATAAATAGGGAGGGACAAGACAGGCATTCCTAAACAGAAGGCACCACCGCTTGAAGAACCTTTCTCCCAAAAGAAGCCTCAGCCGAGGCAAAAGTATCAAATTTGTGAAAATTTTGAAAAAAGTATATAGAGAAGACCAAGTTGCAGCCTTGCAAATTTGTTCCACAGAAGCTTTATTTTTGAAAGCCCAAGAAGAGGAAACAGCTCTTGTGGAATGTGTCGCAATTCTCTCAGGAGGCTGCTGTCCAGCAGTCTCATAAGCCAAACGAATTACACTTCGTAACCAAAAAGAAAGAGTAGTAGCAGTAGCTTTCTGACCTTTACATTTCCCAGAGAAACAGACAAAGAGGGCAGAGGACTGGCAAAAATACTTAGTCGCCTGTAAGTAGAATTTAAGAGCACGTACAACATCCAAATTGAGTAACAAACGTTCATTGGAAGAAGGAGGATTAGGACACAGAGAGGGAACAACAATTTCCTGATTGATATTTTTATTAGAAACAACCTTAGGAAGGAAACCAAACAGTATGAAGATCCGCCTTATCGGCATAAAAATATAAGATAAGGGGAATCACACTGCAGAGTTGAGAGTTCCGAGACTCTTCGAACAGAAGAGATAGCAACAAGAAACAAAACCTTCCAAGATAACAACTTAATGTCTATGGAATGCAATGGATCAAACTTAGCCAGCTGTAAAGCTTGAAGAACAAGGTTAAGGCTCCAAGGAGGAGCAACAAACTTAAAGACAGGTCTGATTTTGACCAAGGCCTGACAAAAAGATTGCAAATCTGGCACATCACCCAAATGTTTATGTAGTAAAACTAATAAAGCAGAAATCTGATTGACAATCCCTTTAGGCCTTCCTGAAGAAAAGATCAAATTCAAGGAATACTAATTGTACTCCCAGAGTAGCCCATGGATTCACACCAATAAAGATATTTGCGCCATATCTTATGGTAAATCTTTCTAGTAACAGGCTTGCGAGCCTGAATCATGGTTTCAATGACCGACTCAGAAAAACCACGCTTAGACAGAATTAAGTGTTCAATCCCCAAGCAGTCAGCTTCAGAGAAACGATATTTGGATGAAGGAAGCGACCCTGAATCAGGGGGTCCTTCCTCAGAGATAGTCTCCAAGGTGGGAGGGATGACATCTCCACTAGGTCTGCCAACCAGATCCTGCGAGGCCACGCAGGGGCTATTAGAATCACAGACACCCTCTCCTGTTTGATACAAGCAATGACTCATGGAAGGAGAACAAACGGTGGAAACAGGTATGCCAACCTGAAAACCCAAGGAACCGCCAGAGAATCTATTAGAACGGCCTTGAACCGTAGCTTGGCGTTCTGATGGGATACCATCAGATCTAACTCTGGCACCCCCCCCACTTGCGGACTTAGCTGGAAAACACCTCCAGATAGAGTTCCCACTCCCCGTGATGAAAAGTCTATCTGCTCAGAAAATCCACTTCACAGTTGTCTACTCCTGGAATGTGGATAGAAGATAGACAGCAATTGTGGGTCTCTTCCCACTGAAGAATCCAAGTAACCTCCTTTATGGCTAAGGAACTCTGAGTTCCTCCCTGGTGCTTGATGTAAGCCACAGAGGTTATGTTGTTTGACTGGAACCTGATAAACCTGCCTGAGGACAACTGAGGCCAAGCCAATAGAGTCCAAAGGCCCTGAGCTTTTAACGAGTTCCAGATTGCTCCCCAGCCCAGCAGGCTGGCATCTGTGGTCACGATCACCCAGGAAGGTCTCCGAAAGCATGTGCCCTGAGACAGATGTTCCTGAGAAATCCACCACAGGAAAGAATCCCTTGACGACTAATCTAACTCTATTCTCTGAGATAGATCTGCATGGTCGCCATTCCATTGTCTGAGCATGCACAACTGGAGAGCTGTCAAATAAAATTAAGCAAAAGGAATGATCACCATGTAAGCCACCATCAGACCGATTACCTCCATACATTGAGCCACTGAAGGATGAGCAGAATCCTGAAGAGAGAGGCAAGAGGGAATGATTTTGTTTTTCCTGACCTCTGTCAGAAAAATCTTCATCAATAGAGAATCTATTATGGTCCCTAAAAACACTACTCTTTTAGCAGGGGAAAGGGAGCTTTTTTCCAGATTCACATTCCATCCATGGGAACGAAGAAAAGACAACAATATCTCAGTGTGAGATTTTGCTAGTTGAAAAGATGGCGCCTGAACCAATATGTCATCCGAGTAGGGTGCCACAGCAATTCCATGATTACGGATCACTGCCAAAAGAGTTCCAGAACCTTTGAAAAAATTCTGGGAGCCATGGCTAGACCACTTACTGGAAATGTTTGTCCAGAAAAGTAAATCTCAGGAATCTGTGATGGTCCCTGTGAATAGGAACATGAAGATATGCATCCTTTAGGTCTAGAATGGGACAGAAAGTTCCCTCTTTTTTGGGAACCACAAATAGGTTGGAGTAGAACCCGAGACCCTGTTCCTGCACTGGAACTGGAACTATCACTCCCAGGGAGGAAAGATGTTGTATAAATTTCAAGAATGCCTCTCTTTATCTGTTCTACAGATAATCTTGAGAAAAGGAATCTTCCTCTGGCAGGAAAAGTTTTGAATTCCAATTTGTAACCCTGAGATACTATGTCCACAGTCCAAGGATCTGGGACATCTCGTATCCAGGCTTGAGAGAATTGAGAAAGTCTGCCCCCCACCTGATCCGATCCCGGATCAGGGGCAAACCATGCTTGATCTTTGATTGTTTCACCTTGTTCCAAGACTGATTGGGTTTCCAAGAAGACTTGGATTGTTCCTGCTTGGAAGAAGAAGGGGAAGGCTTTCCTCTGAAATTACGAAAGGAAGGAAAATTACTCTGACGTCCTTTATGCCTATTCTTCTTATCTTGAGGTAGAAAAGACCATTTTTCACCCATAATATCAGAAATAATTTCAGCCAAATTGGGTCCAAACAAGGTTTTGCCCTTGTAATAAATCACCAGAAGCTTGACTTTAGAGGAAACGTCCGGAGACTAGGATTTCAACCATATTACCTTTCGGGCTAGGACAGCGAAACTAGAAGTTTTAGCTCCTAGTCTAACAACCTGTAAAATAGCATCTGCAATGAAGGAATTGGCCAACTTAAGAGCTTTAATCCTATCTTGAATTTCATCCAAGGAAGTCTCTACTTGAAGAGAATCAGACAAGGCGTCGAACCAATAAGATGCCGCACTATACACAGTGGCAATACACACCGCAGGTTGCCATTGGAGACCTTGATTAACATAAATCTTTTTCAAATAAGCCTCCAGCTTCATTGGATCTTTAAAAGAGCAGCTATCCTCAATAGGAATAGTGGTTCTCTTAGCAAGAGTGGAAATGGCCCCTTCCACTTTGAGTACAGTATACCAAGGGTCTTTAATGGAGTCCTCGACAAGAAACATTTTCTTAAAAATGGGAGACGGGGAAAAAGACACACCTGGTTTCTCCCATTCCTGTGAGATAATCTCCCTAGCACGGTCTGGCACAGGAAAAACCTCTGAAGTGGAAGGTTCATCAAATAAATTATTAAATTTACTAGATTTCTTAGGAGGAACAACGACAGAGGTATTAGAGTCATCTAAAGTAGCTAAAACCTCCTTTAACAATACACAAAGGCATTCAAGCTTAAATCTGAAGGATACCACCTCATTCTCAGAAGAAGGAATTATACTGTCCGAATCTGAGATTTCACCCTCAGAAAGTCCTGATGTATCTTCCTCATCAGACTTATTAGAAAGGGCAACTTGGGAAGCAGAACTGAGGACAGGAACCTTACTTACTGAATTTCTAGATTTCATAGCGTTTTTTCTGTAATCTGGGAATGGCAGCTAATGCCGCAGATACCGCTGAAGATACATGGGCAGCAATTTCTGCTTTTAAATAAACTCCACTAGGAGTTATAGAGAAACCGCAGGGCACTGTATGTGATGCCATTGAGGCTTGGGACGTAGCAGGAGAAAGCTGAGGTATTATTTTAACAGCATCATCCTGAGAGACATTAGGCTCAAAAATGTTATCTTTATTTTGCAAGGTTGAAGACATGTGCAACAGTAAATAAACTTGTACAGATAAGTTTAAAAGATTTTAATATTCAATTAAAATAAGCCAAGGAAAAAAATCACTTTAAATTTTATCCCAAATTAGGATCGATCCCCAGCGAAAATTATGTGAAAATAAACTTCTAAAATACCCCTCAGGCAACCCCACACCTTAATTACTGAAGTGCCTTACCGCTACCAATTAAAACCGGAACACCCAGAAATGGAGAAAAAAAATTTTTTCCTCAGAAATGTTATGATGTAAAGCCGGTCATGTGACCGCAACTGCCGAGCTCAAATTACTGCTGCGACACAGAGAGGCACTGAAAATAGCTTCCTGGTACACTAAGTACCGGAAATAACCCTTTTTTTAAAACCGGACAGTTTAAAATATTGCATCGGTTTATTTTAAAGCAAAAGAGAAATGAATAAGCTGCTGAAATAGAAAATTCAGTCTTACTTTCAGTTTAAACTTGTATTGTTTCATCAAGTAAATATGTGTCAGAAAATAAAGCCTAATAAAACATTTTAACCTTTCTTTTTAAAAGAGTTTGAATGTTAGTCTCACACATGCTACAGTGCCTGCTTCATGCCCAGTGTAACCCATAACAGGATTATCTATGTCCCAATAAAAAAGCAGTGTCTTTTATTTGTTAAGAGCATGGTCTCCCCAACTGGAAGAAAAAGCACTTTCCTGCTCCGCTGTCCGGCATGTAGAAAGTTACAAGGTATGAGAAGACACAGTTCTTCACAGAAACCTTTGAAAAAAGAAAGAACAGAGTAGCTAACTCTGGCTGTCTAAACTAGGGCAGCAATTGTTATGAAAACTCAGTAAGTACAAGTTCCTAACTACTTTAAAGCCACCACTACCTGACTGCAAGGAATGACGTTGAATACGGCTATACCCCAAAACTTGCTTGTAGATTAAATCAAAAATTTCTTCAGACACCTAAACTTCACCTCCCCCATGCAACAAAGGCAAAGAGAATGACTGGGGGTTGTGGGTAAGGGAGTGATACTTAACAGTTTAACGGTGGTGCTCTTTGTCTCCACCTGCTGGCCAGGAGTGATATTCCCAACATTGTTATATTAATATATTTTTTATCTCTGTGATTACCTTGTATCTAAGCCTTTGCCGACTGCCCCCTTATCTCAGTTCTTTTAACAGACTTCCATTTTAGCCACTCAGTACTGACTCCACAGGAGTGAGCCCAATGTTATCTATATGACACACATGAACTAACACCCCCTAGTTTTGAAGAAATATCAAAATGCATTCAGATCTTAAAAAGGATATGGCAAGGTGTTGACTGGGAAGGGCTTCAAATTGTGTGTATGTATGCATGTTTGTGTGTGTGTATGTATGTATATGTATATATATATATATATATATATATATATATATATATGGTTAAAAATTTCAGGTTGTTAGCTACTAGCCAGGCCACAATGTTACTCGCCACTTCTGATCCTGCCCACAACACACCCACTGCTCCACCCCCTCTTAGGCCTAGTTTCCATTGAGTAGGTAGAATTTGGAAACTGGTAGTAACATAAAAATTCTCCATAGACTTTAATGGAGATAAATGTTTTACCACCAGTTTGAAGGTTTACCACCTCAATTGAAACTAGTCCTTAGCAATATCAACTTGGTGGTTCTTGGTAAAACAATGGCTGGACAATGTACTCGATCGGGTTGAATTGCAGCAATGTCTGTCTGCCTGCTCAGAGCAGGCGGACATGTTATGGAGCAGTGGTCTTTAGACCGCTGCTTCATAAGTGGTATTTCTGGCGAGTCTGCAGGCTCGCCGGAAACACGGGCCCTCAAGCCCCTTATTCTGAGATCTTTTAAAGTTTCTGCAATGTCTTTTTCTGCAGCAATGTTTACACAATTCAGAGCTTGCTTTTACTTACCCCCAGGAATACTTCATTTAACATAATGAGCTGTATTTCATCTGATGAGCACAGAGTGACAAAACAAGTTACAGGAAGTCCTGTCTTGTTTCTCTTCACCGTTTTTTGCAGGGAATAGACAAATTATCCTAAGCAATATATGTTTTTAAAGAAACAGTCTGCCCTGTTTGATTAATCCTAAAGCACTGTCTTCTTTTAAACTTCATCAACCACATGGCATTAACCAATCTGACTGGGATACCCACTCACAGATACACAAAACAGCACAAACAGACTCGCATACACACACTTAATTACACACACTCAGATACCCACTCACAGATATACAAAACAGCACAAACAGACTCGCATACACACACTTAATTACACACACTCAGATACCCACTCACAGATACACAAAACAGCACAAACAGACTCGGATACACACACTTAAATACACACACACTCAGATACCTACTCACATATGCAATAAACAGCACAAAGAGACTCAGATACACACACTTAAATACACACACACACACTCAGATACCCACTCAGAGATACACCAAATAGCACAAACAGACTCAGATACACACACTTAAATACACACACACACTCAGATACCCACTCACAGATACACCAAACAGCACAAAAAGCCTCAGATATACACATACACACATGACTGATACACACATGCCTCTTATGTACATTGCAATTGTTATAACAGTTCTGAGATGAGTGATTTAAGATGTACATAGCAAAAAAGTGGAAATAATATTTTGGTAAAATCTTAGTCTAGCGTTCTAAATTATTAATAAGATTTTACTATATTTTACCTATATTGCATGTACATGTTAATGTAAAAATAAAATAAAAGTTTTCTGGATGGGTATCTTATGACCGCTGCTTCTTAACCTCTGTTTCTGGCGAGCCAGAAACTTTACGCGGAAAAAGCAGCATCCATTGCCTATTAAATCTCCCCTCATGCCTCAGATCAGATACTTACAACATGGCACAGACTCCCAGGATAAGTATAATGGGACAGGAAAAAAAAATGTGATTGTCCCAGGAAAATAGGGACAGTTGGTAAGTATGTTTTAGACATTGACGTTTTTGCAAGTTATTTACTCCTACCATAAGTATAATAACTGCCCTTCCCTTTAAAACTCTATGTGTACATTTCTGATATATTTTTAATAATAGAAATTCTTCATATTCCAAACCTCTTCTATTCTACAATATTGGTTTAATCTTTGATAGCTTTTTTTATTACATTTTTTGTATTTAGATTAAAGGGCAAAATTTGTGTTTGTAATTAAATAGTCTTTTATGTTTAGCAGATGTTAAAATATCTTAAGATCACGTCAGTGTAATTTCTGTAATTATCTCTCGCCTTTTTTTGGATTTCATTTGCTTTTGTTAGATACAAGAGGTGCCCATGGCTTTAACAACATATGCGTTAATTACCATTCAGTCTGACAGCGCTTTATGGCATGAACAGTTTCTACATTCATTTATCATTTATCACATAAAACTTGCAAATTACATATTGCTGCAGGATAACTATAACTATGCAGAAGCATAAATACATTTTAAATCATTATCTCTGCCACAATAAAACTGTTGGTGATAAAATTTTACTGCCAGATCAGAGGTTAAACGTATTTAAGATTTTATATTGCATCATTTAATGTATGATGATAACATCTATTCACAGTTACACAGCTTTTAAGGATTTAAAAAGTCAAATCCCAAGAGTTTAATTTGGTTAAACCGACCCAAGAATACAATCAAGGGACTGTTTACCCCAGAATTTTCTCCCCTTTAATTTGTTCCCAATTATCAATTTTTCCTTGTTGAGTGTATTAAATTGTTTATAAGTAGCTCATTTACCATTATTTCTAAATATGAAATAGCTGATTTAGCCTGTGGTATCCCCACCTATACTGAAAGTTTCTATACTTAAAGGGACAGTCTACACCAACATTTTTATTCTTAAAAAAGATAGATAATCCCTTTATTACCCCTTCTTCAGTTTTGCATAACCAACATAGTTATATACTATACTTTTTACCTCTGTGATTACCTTGTATCTAAGCCTATGCAGACTGCCCCCTTATCTCAGTTCTTTTGACAGACATGCATATTAGCCAATTAGTGTTAACTCATAAATAACTCCATGGCAGTGAGCACAATGTTTATCTATATGGCACACAATAACTAGCAGAGTCTAACTGTGAAATACTGTCAAAATGCTCTGAGATAAAAGAGGGTTTTCAAGGACTTATAAATTAGAATATGAGCCTACCTAGGTTTAGCTTTCCACAAAGAATACCAAGAGAATAAAGCAAATTTGATGATAAAAGTAAATTGAAAATGTGTTTAAAATTGCATGCCCTATCTGAATCATCAGAGTTTAAAGGGACAGTCAACACCAAAATTGTTATTGTTTAAAAAGATAGATAACACCTTTACTACCCATTCAGCAGCTTTGCACAATCAACATTGTTATATTAATATACTTTATAACATTTACACCTCTAAATTTCTGATTGTTTTTAAGTCACTACAGGCAGCCTCTTATCACATGCTTTTTTATTAGATTTTCACAACAGGAGACTGCTAGTTCATGTGGGCCATATAGATAACATTGTGCTCATGCCCGTGGATTGTGGCAGACACTGCACCAATTGGCTAAAATGCAAGTCAATAGATAATAAATAAATAGCCAATTGATAGAGGGGGTTGTCAAAAGAGACTTGGATACAAGGTAATCACAGAGGTTAAAAGTATATTAATATATAGCCATATTGGCTGCGCAAAACTGGGTAATGGGTAATAAAGGGATTATCTATTTTTTTAAACAATAACAATATTGGAGTTGATTGTCCCTTTAAAGGGACATAATACTCATATGCTAAATCACTTGAAACTAATGCAGTATAACTGTAAAAAGCTGACAGGAAAATATCACCTGAGCATCTCTATGTAAAAAAAAGAAAATATTTTACCTCACAACTTAGCAGAGTAAGTTTTGTGTAAAAAGTTATACTCAGCTGCTGCTCAGCTGCAGGTAAAAAAAAATTAAAAATGAAGAAATGAACAGCAGCCAATCAGCATCAGCAGTACTGAGGTCATTAACTCTTTTACTGTGATCTCATGAGATTTGACTTAACTCTCATGAGATTTCATTGTAAACTTCCTTACACTGAATAGGGAAATAAGATGAGTGTGCACGTAAGCTCGCTCCTTCCGCTGTCCCAGGAACAGACATACTGATTTGCTGCCTAGAAGTCCTTTACAATGGGATGTGGCTACTGAGGAATTTTTGAGGTAAAATATCTTTCTTTTTTACATAGAGATGTTCAGGTGATATTTTCTAGTCAGCTTTTTACATCTATGTTGCATCACTTTCAAGTGTTTAAACATTTGGGTATTATGGCTTTTTAAGTTTTACTTGACTGTCCCTTTAAGTCCAGGCTATTGAAAGGGAAAGTAAACACAGCCAGCATAAGAAATTACACTCCTAGTGGGGTGTAAAAGAGATAACGAATAAAATGATAATTTTCCATTGTTCTAAGTATTGAGCTTTGGTTTACATACAAATATAAGATAAGGAAGCATGAAATCTGATTTTACCTACAAGCTCAACCCAATGTATTAGGCTGTGGTTTCAAAGCACAAAACTAAGTACTTCATATACACAAATAAACCTGAAAATGCAGTTTCTCATACATGTTATACTATTTTATAGTATACTGTCCCTTTAAATGAAATATTTTCTTTTATATATTGTGCACAGTGATTAGATTCAATGCTCACTGTTATTACAATTTCTTATTTTTCACGTTTAGCAAAAAAAAAAAACTTTTTACATTTTTTAAATTAAAATAAAATAGTTATTACAAACTAACACCTAGATTATGTGGCATTATTTAATCCCCTATAGCGCTGCCATTACAAGTTTTAAAAAACCCGGCTTATGCGGGCAATATGGGTTTTTTAAGCTCCATACCGCACCAAAAACAAGCGCTGTTCTGACGTGCTCGTGCACACTTTCCCCATAGACATCAATAGGGAGAGAGGGTCAGAAAAAAGTCTAACACCTGCGATTTCAGAAAGAAAAGCTCCGTAACGCAGCCCCATTGATGTCTATGGGGAAAAAGAAACTGCAGTTTAAACCTAACACCCTAACATAAACCCTACGTCTAAACACCCCTAATCTGCTACCCCCGACATCGCCGGCACCTGCCTACAGTTATTAACCCCTAATCTGCCGCTCCCGATATCGCTGCCACCTAAATAAAGTTATTAACCCCTAATCTGCCACTCTCGATATTGCTCCCACTATACTAAAGTTATTAACCCCTATTCTGCCGCACCCTTAACATCGCTGCCACTATATTAAAGTTATTAAAAGACCAGTCAATACAGTAGATGTGCATAATCACCAAATGCATGATAAAAAGACAATGCAATAGCACTTAGTCTGAACTTCAAGTGAGTAGTAGATTTTTTTCTGATAAATTTGTTATGTCTATGTATCATGTGACATCCATCAGCCAATCACAAATGCATATACGTATATTCTGTGAATTCTTGCACATGCTCAGTAGGAGCTGATTACTCAAAAAGTGTAAATATAAAAAGACAGTGCACATTTTGTTAATGGAAGTAAATTGGAAAGTTGTTTAAAATTGCTGCTCTATCTGAATCATGAAAGTTTAATTTTGACTTGAGTGTCCCTTTAAATTCTTTAACCCTTATTCCGCCGCTCCCCGACATCGCCACAACTAAATAAAGTTATTAACCCCTAAACCTCTGGCCTCCCACATCACTACCACTAAATAAAACCTATTAACCCCTAAACCGCCAGCCCCCCACATCGCAACAACCTAAATTAAACTATTAACCCCTACACCTACCCCTAAACCTAACCCTAACCCTATCCCTAAACGTAACCTTAACCCTAACACCCCCTAACTTTAAAATAGAGCTAAATTATACTTACAATTATTAACTAAATAATTCCCATTCAAAACTAAATACTTACCTGTAAAATAAAACCTAAGCTAGCTACAATTTAACTAATAGCTAGCTTAGGTTTTATTTTTATTTCACAGGTAAGTTTGTATTTATTTTTAGTTTGTAGTATATATTTTATTTTATTAACTATTAACTAACTACCTAGTTAAAATAAACACAAACTTACCTGTGAAATAAATCCTAAGATACCTTACACTAAAACCTAAAATTACAAAAAATAAAAAAACTACCATTACAAAAAAAATAAAAAAATTATCCAAAAAAAATTAAATTATTCCTATTCTAATACCCTTTAAAAAACAAAAACAAAAAAACACCCCAAAATAAAAAATCCTAATCTAGAATAAACTACCACGGGCTCTTAAAAGGGCCTTTTGTAGGGCATTGCCCTAAGTTAAACAGCTCTTTTGCTACAAAAAAACAAACATCCCCTAACAGTATACAAACCCCCACATGCCAAACTACCAAGGGCCCTTAAAAGGGCCTTTTGTAGGGCATTGCCCTAAATTAAACAGCTCTTTTGCTACAAAAAAACAACAAACACCTCCTAAAAAAATACATTACACAAAATAACAAATTATCAAAAATAATAAAAATTATTCCTATTCTAATACCCATTAAAAAAAAAAACACCCCAAAATAAAAAACCTAATCTAGAATAAACTACCAATGGCCCTTAAAAGGGCCTTTTGTAGGGCATTGCCCTAAAGATATCAGCTCTTTTTCTGTAAAAAAAAAATACAAATACCCACTAACATTACAAACCCCAACCCCCCAAACCCACAAAATAAAAAAAACCTATCTAAAAAAACCTATGCTACCCATTGCCCTGAAAAGGGCATTTGGATGGGCATTGCTCTTAAAAGGGCATTTAGCTATTTTGCTGCCCAAACCCTAATGTAAAAATAAAACCCACCCCAAAAACCCTTAAAAAACCTAACACTAACCCCCGCCAATCCACTTACAGTTTTTGAAGTCCCGCTTGAACGATCTTCATCCCAGCGGAGAAGTCCTCATCGAAGCGGTGTGAAGTCTTCATCCAGGCGGCCTCTTAAATATTCATCCCGGTGGCGAAGTCCTCATCCAAGCGGCAAGAAGTCTTCATCCAGGTGGCCTTTTCAATCTTCATCCAGGCGGCATCTTCTATCTTGATCCTGGCAGCGCAGAGCGGGTCCATCCTGAAGACAAGGTACGCAATTCAAGATGGTGTCCCTTGCATTCCTATTGGCTGAAAACATTTGAATCAGCCAATAGAATTAGAGCTGCTTAAATCCTATTGGCTTATTTGAACAGCCAATATGATTTTTTCAGCCAATAGGAATGCAAGGGACACCATCTTGAATCGCGTGCCTTGCATTGAAGATTCAGTGTACGGCAGCGACCGTACGAAGAGGATGCTCCATGCCGGATGTCTTCAGTATGGACCTGCTCCGCGCCACCAGGACCAAGATAAAAGATGCCGCCTGGATGAAGATTGAAGAGGCCGCCTGGATGAAGACTTCTCGCTGCTTGAATGAGGACTTCGCCGCCCGGATGAAGATTGAAGAGGCCGTCTGGATGAAGAATTCTCGCCGCCTGGATGAATTATTCAAGCGGGACTTCAAAAACTGTAAGTGGATCGTCGGGGGGTTAGTGTTTTTTTTTAAGGTTTTTTTTGGTGGGTTTTATTTTTAGTATAGGGTTTGGGCAGCAAAAGAGCTAAATGCCCTTTTAAGGGCAATGCCCATCCAAATGCCCTTTTCATGGCAATGAGTAGCTTAGGTTTTTTTAGATTTAGGTTTTTTTTGTAATTTATTCTTTTTTCTTTTTTGGAATTAGATACTTTGTAATTTTTAGAGTAGTGTTAGGATTTTTTTAATGTTTAGTTTATTTTATTGGTAGTTAGTTTAATTTTAGTTTAATAATTATATTAGTTTAATTGTTAGTTTAAACTTAGTTTTTTTAATTTTACAGGTAAGTTTAAATTTAAGATAGGGAAATTGTAATTTTATTATAAAGTTAGGGGGGCGTTAGGTTTAGGGGTTACTAGTTTAAATTAGTTTATTGCGATGTGGGGGCTTTCAGTTTAGGGGTTAATAGGTTTATTGCAGTGTTGGCGGTGTAGGGCTTAATAACTTTAGTATAGTGGGGGCGATGTGGGTGGATGGCAGATTAGGGGTTAATTATATTTAAATAGTGTTTGCAATGTGGGAGTGTGGCAGTTTAGGGGTTAATAAGTTTATTATAGTGGTGACGATGTCGGGGTGCGGCGGAATAGGACATAATATTTTTTTTCAGTGGCGGTGATGTTGGGAGCGGCAGATTAAGGGCTAATACGTTTAATATAGTATTTGCGATGCGGGAGGGCCTCGGTTTAGGGGTTAATAGGTAGTTTATGGGTGTTTAGTGTACTTTGTAGCAGTTTAGTTATGAGTTTTATGTTACAGATTTGTAGCGTAACACTCATAACTACTGACTTTAGATGGCGGCACAGATCTTTTAATTTTAGGCTGTAATGCTCGCTTTGTGAGGGGGGCATGAGAGGGGCGGGAGTGGGCGGAAGGGGGCATGATGGGGCGGGAGCGGGAGGGACGGAGAGACAGGGTGTATATACATGTTTTGGGAACGGGATCTGGGAGGCTGGGTGTAAGGGAATGAGTGGGGGCAGCTACACTATGGAAAATGTTTTTTTATTTATTTAAAAAAAGGAGCAAAAAACATAGGAAACTGTGTACCTAACATGGAGGCTAATAGGTAGAGGGAGGAGGGTTAGAGAGCTGTTTGGGGGTATCAGGGAGGTTGAGGGTAAGGGGGGATCCTACATTGCAGAATATATATATATATTTATTTATATATATAAATTATTTAAAAAAACAAACAAACAAAAAACCCTTAGTTTTTATACTGGCAGACTTTCTGCCAGTACTTAAGATGGGGTGAACTTTGGGGGGTGGGGGAGGGAAGAGAGCTGTTTGAGATGGGTCAGGGAGGGATCAGGGGGTTGGATGTGTCAGACGGGAGGCAGATCTCTACTCTAAAGCTAAAATTAACACTACAAGCTACCTAATTAACCCCTTCACTGCTGGGCATTATACAAGTGTGGTGCGCAGTGGCATTTAGTGGCCTTCTAATTACCAAAAAGGCATATATGTCTGCTATTTCTGATCAAAGGGGATCCCAGAGAAGCATTTACAACCATTTGTGCCCTAATTGCAAAGCTGTTTGTAAATAATTTCAGTGAGAAACCTTTGTTTGTGAAAAAGTTAAAAAAAGAAATATTTGATCACATTTGGCGGTGAAATGGTGGCATGAAATATACCAAAATGGGCCTAGATTAATACTTTGGGTTGTCTACTAAAAAATATATATATATATACATGTGAAGGGTTATTCAGGGATTCCTGACAGATATCACTTATTGCCCTATAACTTGAAAAAAAGCAAAGAACATGCAAACATTGGGTATTTCTAAACTCAGGAAAAAAAATTGAAACTATTTAGCATGGGTGTTTTTTGGTGGTTGTAGAAGTAGGTTTTGGGGGTCAAATTTAGAAAAATTTTATGATATGATGAAAATAATGGCATCTTTAGAAAGTCTATTTAATGATGAGAAACCCGATATATAATATGTGTGGGTACAGTAAAAGAGTAAGAGGAAAATTACAGCTAAACACAAACACCGCAGAAATGTAAAAACAGCCCTGGTCCTTAACTATAAGAAAATTGAAAAATGGTCTGGTTACTAAGGGGTTAATTAAATTAATTAATTAAGGGGATGCTCATTTTGTTTTGTTTTTAAATAAATGCAATAAAATTTGTGATTTTTGGATTTGTGGGAATCTGTATACACGTCTTTTCAAAACTCTACATAAACTCTACATGGATATTATTATTTTTGTTTAAAAAGATAGATAACACCTTTACTACTTATTCCCCTGCTTTGCACAAACAACATTGGGCCAGATTACGAGTGGTGCATAAACAGTTATGCGCAAGCGATAAGGTTTTATTCCGGGTATTTACACAAGTTGTTTTTTTCTGCTCATATTACAAATTGAAAGTAAACATAATTACGCTCAAGCGCAAGAATGATTACCGCATTCTCAGAGGTTAACTGTTTTGTGAAACATAAAAGTAAAAAAAACACATCAAAAATACATTACAAAGTACAGCTGCACTCATAAGAACACCATCTAATAAAAAATATTTTAAACATTTTGCACAAAAAAGTTATAAGGGTTTAAAGATATGAGGTCTCAGGTGTTAGAAAAAAATAATCAGCCGAAAAGGGCTTTTCATAGAGATACAGACAAAAGATGTACTGTATATGTATGTATATATTAAAAAAGAAATAAAAAAAGAAAGCATCCTCAAACACCCACACGAGGGAGGCAGAGAGGTCAGCCCACCCACAACATATTACTTCCTGAGATAAGTTTATGTATCCCTACATTCTTTATATGGTATCAAACCCTTAATAATTAAATATAACTTTTATTCAAAAGTTTCAAAATAAGTAAATCAATATACAGCATTCACAATGCCTGCCCCAGAGCGAGTAAAGTAGCTATTAACTAAACTAATCAATTCCAGAAGAAAACATTTAAATCACCAGTTATCCCCACCATTGCTGGAGACACAAAGAAAAAGATCCCTATCTAAAAGTCTAAGATTACATGACAATTATGCCCCACAAAGGGGATACAAAGGGAATGGCTTAATCACTAATTTGTGTGTCAAACAGAAATAGTTATTTAACAAGGTTGGGTACTGTTATATAGTCCTCAAAAAATATATTTGAACAATAAATCACAAAAGACTATTGAAGCACAGGTGCAAGGGATACATAACCACCGACATATGTTTTGCCACAGCTTTGTCAAGGCAACAACTAGATTGCTGGGAATGACACGGTTTAAATAGATTTTCAATATCCAATCAGCTGCCGCTTAACTAACACACCTCCTTTGCATCACAGATCTGCCCTCTAATAGTCATTGGGTGCTCATAATCATGTGGCACACCAAGAGGAAATACAAAGGATTAAATCAGTGTTCAGATTCTATCCATAACATCATATAATCGTAAACAAACTCAATACCATCCACAGTCCACAACAAAAGCCTCAGCGTCACTGAGGCACACTACCATTCCAACTTGGTTGTCAATGTCACAGAGATTAAAGTTTGAGAGAGATTAAAGTGCTTACAATAAGTCTCCCAATATACAAACTTTTTTAGTTTGGAACTTATAACAGAGACAGACACTTTATATTTACTCCCCTTCCTACCAAAATATATGAAATAAGGACTATGATTCCGGCTTTTTTAACCATTTTTTAATTACATTCTTTGACCGGTCAAATATAGGACTGTTTTTACATTTGCTCTGAAGGAAATTCACAGGGTGGATATATATTTTACTATTGTGTATAGTTTATGCATGATTTGTTATTAAAGTAATTGTTTATTTGTTTGTATGAAGTAAAATCCTTCATTTGTTTTTAAATTTAAGTTAAGTCTTTGTATATTATTCAACATATATTGTTGTTTTATCCGTTTGTCCCCCCTAGCTTAAAGCGCTCTATTTTTCACTCCAATCTTCTCTAGTATTTCCTAACCTGTGAGTGCAAGCAGGTTTTTTCAAGGGGGCATTTAGGGGCTTGTTAAGCTCTACTCTTTCTTTTGTCTGTTTTTTTAACCTTCTTCTTTGACCCTTGTGGCATCTTTCCTTCATCAGTGAAGAGCCATTGTAATGACGGATGCATTCTGTTAGGCTTGGGGGCAATCTGGAATTCTCAAAGAGCACAAAGAGTTTTGTCTCCTCTAGAGACAAGGTTATCAATAAACATTCTAGAACTTCAAGTGATTCTTCGAGCTCTTCAGGCCTGGCCCCTATTGAAGGAAGAAAAGTTTATCCACCCGGGAATTTGAACCTAGTTCTCTCTGTACTACAATGTCTCCCTTTGAACCAGTGCACTCCATTGACATCAAACTATTGTCTTGGAAGGTACTTTTCTTGTTAGCAATCTCTTCTGCAAGAAGAGTTTCTGAATTGTTAGCCTTATCTTGTGATTCTTCATTTTTTATTTTTCACAAGGACAAGGCTGTACTTCTTACAAATATATGATTTTCTTCCTAAAGTAGTTTCTACGGATAGTATCAATCAATAAATTGTTGTTCCTTCTCTATGTATAGACTCTGCTAACTCTAAGGAAAGATTGTTTCATAATCTGGACATCATTAGAGCTTTGAAGTTCTATCTCCAAGCTACTAAAGAGTTCAGAAAAACTTCCCGTTCATTACGCTGGGACTCGGAAAGGGCAAAAATCTATTAAGATAGCATTGGCGTCTTGACTTAAACAAGTGATTCACAAGGCTTACTTGGTGGTGTGTAAGTCGCCTCCTAAATGTATCACAGCTTACTCTACTAGAGCAGTGGCAACATTGTGGGCTTTTAAAAATGATGCATCTTTGGAGCAGATTTGCAAAGCTGCTACATGGTCTTCTCTGCATACTTTTTCCAAATGTTATAATTTTAATCTTTTTGCTTCTTCACAATTAGCTTTTGGCAGGGAAGTCCTTCAGGCCACAGTGTCAGCTAAATAGGAACTATCAGAGAAATAATTTTCCCACCCTTTCCATAACATCTGCTTGTGTATTCCCATAAGGATTGGGGACCATCATCATTTTAGGAAAGAAAACAAAATGTATGCTTACCTGATAAATTATTTTCTTTTGAAATGATGATGGTCCACAGGCCCTGCCTGCTTCATTTTGGGCAATAGTTCTAATGACACCTCTATAGACCCTGCTTTGCCTTTCCTACCTTTATTTTCCTATTGTCTACTCGGCTATATGTGAATCTAAGAGAGAGATGGTAGGTTGGAGGGTTTTAAAGCTCTTGTATGGCTTCTTGACCTCCTCCTGATGGCGGGAAATATAACCGATATGTTATGGAGGACTGTGGATCATCATTCAGAAAGAAGAAAATTTATCAGGTAAAGCATACATTTTGTTATAGGGTATTTTTACTGTAAATATTTCACATCCCAATGTTCTGCACATAGCAGAATATGTTTTATCTATTTTAAAAAAGAAATTCCTTGATATATATCTGTATATATCTATACCTATATATAATCATGTACTGTATATATATATATATATATATATATATATATATTTAGGTATAGATATATATTGTACCAAAATACAATCATATATATATATATAGTATATATAAATATATTTATGAATAAATAGAACATATTATTCTATGCAAATAACATTGGAATGTTAAATATTCATATTTTCATGTTGGGTTAGCACACTTGAGAATATGCAATCGGGTTTGCACGTGTGTAGGGTTTTTTCACACTTTTTTTTGCTCCTTTGACTTCTATGGAGGAATACGTGAACACACATGCGCTATTGTAAGTTCAGGTTTTTACACGTTTCAGGTGGGTAAGCGCATGAGTAACTTTTTACTTTCAACATGTAAAATGAGCGCAACCCAACCTGCGCAAAAAGCTAACACAGTTAACACTAAAGCAGGAGCATTAAATCATGCTCCACTTGTAATCTGGCCCATTGTTATATTAATATACTTTATAACCTCTAAATTGGTGTCTGTTTTTAAGCCCCTGCAGGCCTCCTCCTATCTGCATTTTATTAGCTTTGCACAGCCAGACAGCTCCCAGTAATACATTGCTGATCTTTCAGCAAACAATAAGATAATGAAGCAAATTTGCTAAAAGAAGTAAAATGGAAATATGTTGGGTTTCATTTAGGGCTATATTATGAGTGGATCACTATTTATCATATTACAAGTTGAAAGATCAACGTATTTGCTTGTGTGCTAACACGATGCGTGCATAAAGCTAAATTTAAAATATCGTAATCAATGGAGAAGAAGTCAATGGAGAAATAAGATTTTGCGCAAACCCGATCGTGTTTTCTCAAGTGCGCTTACATGAAAATATCAATATTTCACATTCCATTGTTCTTCAGATAGAAGAATATGTTCTATTTATTCATAAATACATATTTCTACATATTTCTGATGGCATTTAGATAAAATATATATCTATACCCCAGTGACGTGCGGTGAGGTCAGAGGTTGGTGAGAGAGAAAGAGAGGGGGAGAGAAAGAGAGCGGAGAGAGGGAGGGGGCGAGGAGGGAGAGAGAGAAGGAGGGGGAGAGAAGGAGGGAGAGAGATAAGGAGGGAGAACGAGAGGGAGGGGGGAGAGATAGAGGGAGGGAGAGAGGGATGGAGTGGAGAGAGAGATGGAGAGAGAGAAGGGGAGAAAGGGAGGGAAGAGAGTGAGGGGAGAGAGAGGGAGGTTGGTAAGGGAGGGAGAGAGGTTGGTGAGGGAGGGAGAGAGGTTGGTGAGGGAGGGAGAGAGGGAGAAGCAGGGAGGGGGAGGGAGATATTATATTACAGATATATAGGAATATCTATTTAAAAATACTTATTTCTATTTAAAATAATTTCCCTATGTAAAATATTTGCAGTAAATGCATAATTAAACACTTTATTAAATATGAATATTGCAACGGATATTTATAACATAGGAAGCTATAATTTTTATCACAAACCCATGACCAACACAATAATTAAATGTATAAAGCATTTAAAAGATACAGAATCAATTTGGAATATATATATATATATAATGGACATTTTTTTGGAATGATTGAAAATGAGTTTGAACATAACTCATTTCTTTGCTATCCTAAACTAAATATGCTGAAAATGTCTAATCAGATCAAAAAGCATGCAACAAGATTATCGCCAACACTGTAATTTTGGCCAATATCCTTTGAGGATTAAATATATAAGTAAAATACATATACTCCTTGCAAATAATGAATTTGATTTTCTGTCAAGTGCATTTAGAAATAACATTAAAACATATATAATAACTTACAGGTATGTCTCTTTGTTTAAGTGTAGGAGTCCAGGATGGAGATTGCCCAGTACTGAGAGCATTTTCTATGTCTTGGTCAAGCTGATCCAGTTTCATTATAAGCAGCACCATTGAGTCCAGTTTTGAACGATCTCGGCTTTCCTTTAGTTTCTGTGGATTAAGCAGCAGGTGTTAAAAAGCCTCTACGGAAATCCTGAATTTATATTATTTCCCTTTAGATGTAAAATGATCTACCAGCAATAAATCCAAGAATAAAAACATAAGATATTAAAGAGATTTAAAACCCAAAATGATTATTATGTTCCCATGATATTCTGTGTTGAAGAGATACATAGGTAGACATCTGGAGCAAGACATGGCAGGAAATAGTGCTGCCCTCTAGTGCTCTTGTTCATGGATACAGTTCTTGCAAATAACTTTTTCAACAACTTTGGGGTTTCCACTGAAATTATTTACACAGAACTACTGCAGTCATAAAACAAATGGTTCTCTGGGGTCCACTTTGTTCAGAAATAGCAGACATGCACTGCTTTGCAATTAGTTGTGTAGAAATTAGAAGTCTGCTAATTGTAGCTGTATCCCACACTTCTAAAATTCACATGCATTGAAGGGGTTAATTAGTTAGCTGGTAAAGGTAATAGTATTTTCCTTTAAGCGTGCATTTTTTTAAATTTTTGCAATATAAGATATAATATCACCCCTTAACACGGCTTTTGCCGTTTCCCAAATAATTGATGGACTCGGCACTGAACCTTCATTTAAATTAAAAAAAATCTTCCATTTTATTTTTTAGCCAATTATTATTTTTCTGATTGTTTGATAAGTATTTTGGATAAAAGAAACGTGATCCTGCTGATCGATTCTTTTGGGTTGGAATATCTAGAGTTATAGGGGCATGATCTGATATACAAATCTCCATAATTGCTGTCCTAATTCCTATATTATACAACTTATCATTTACTAGGAAGAGATCTATTCTCGATAGAGATTTAGATGCCTTCGAGTGGCAAGTATATCCTTTATAATCTGGATTTTGAGCCCTCCATACGTCCCTTACAGCCAAGTTATAACAAATAGTATTATACAGTTTTGCTTCTAGGTTGTCTTTTTTAGTTTTTCTTTGTGTGTTACCGTGTCTAAATCTATCTAAAGGGTATCTGGGAGCCATGTTAAAATCGCCCGCTATCACAATATAACCCTCTGCTACCTGTAATATTTTGGATTGGAGGGAGTCCCAAAATTGTTGATCTATTACATTCGGAGCATAGAGGTTACAGATGTTATATACTATATTGGAAATTTTTATCTTTAATATTATGTATCTGCTTTCTGTGTCTATTATTGTGTCTATTATCTGGTAAGATAATTCTTTACCCAATAAGATAGCAACTCCTTTTTTTCTTTTTAGTGACGGAGCGTATATTACCTCTGCTACCCATGAGAATCTTAATTTCAGGGATTCTTCACTGTTTAGGTGTGTCTCCTGTACTAATGCGTTTTTCGTTTAATTGGAGAAGTTATACCCCCTATATTCCAAGATGTTATTCTAATTTTATTATTCATTTACCGTTGTTCATAAATGTCCACATCCCCCACCCTCCCATGACCAAGGGAGGGGGGGAGGGGAGGAAGCGGAGACTGACAAAAAGGGGATATAAGGTTTGACATAGAGGGAGAAAGAGGAAGAGAGGTACAGGAGCAGGGGAGGGAGAAGGACAAAAAAAAATAAAAAAAAATAATAGTAATAATAATAATAAAAAATTAAAACCATAATTTGTTCTACATTGTAAATCAAGAATTACACTCTCCATTGTGTTATAGAACCTTACCCTCATATTTTCTATATGGGGGATAGTTAGAGAGGACAAAAGAATAGAGGGAAATTACCATCAGTTTATCCCCTGCTCCACTAGCTTTTTCTCCGCCTCTTCTGCTGAGTCAAAAAAAAAGTTTGACCCCCTAATAACACCTTAAGTCTGGCAGGGTAGATAACAGTAGCCTGCCACCCTGCTTTTAGCATCTTTCCACAGACCGGGGAGAGCTCCCTCCTTTTCCGAGAAGTCTCAATAGAGAAGTCCTGAAAAAGCAAGATTTTATTGCCATTATATATGATAGGTTGGTTTTTGCGAAAATATTGTAGATATAATATTTTATCCTGGAAGTTTAAAAATTTTGCAATAATTGGTCTAGGTTTAGAAGTAGTGTTAGGACCATCAGCAGCTCTCCCCAATCTGTGGACTCTCTCAATTAAATAAGATGACTGGGAATCTGGGATTTTAAGAATTTGGGGTAAAATAGTTGTTATTACTTCCATGAGATTTTCCTGCTTAAAGGGGTCTGGGAATCCAATGATTCTAAGATTATTTCTTCTTGACCTATTCTCTAAGTCATCTATTTTTGTTTGTAATTTCAGAATTTCACTCTGGGTATCCTCAATCTGGGGTATGTGAGAGTTTGTTATGTCTTCTAGATCTGAGATTCGTTGCTCCACTTCTTGGAGTCTCCTAGAATATTGTCTCACTTCTGTTGTTAGTAGAGAAAAATCATGTTTCAACTCATTTTTTAGTGTGTCGAATTTAGGGGAAATTGCTTCTAAAATATTAGCTACCAATTCTTGATTTTCTTGTGATGCTACACTTTTTTGAGTTTTTAATGTGATGATTTCATTTAAGTTCTCAGCTGTGGTTTCTGTAGTATTCTTATTCTTACGTTCCCTACTCTTGGACGTCATGCTTTGATTGTGCTTGTTAGTGGTAATAGGTGAGGTGATATATTTATCCATTAATTAGGAATATGGATGTGAATCCTGTGATTAAATGTGAAGGATCCCCCCTTAGATAGGGGCAATTAATATTAGTAGGGGAAAAAAAAGGAAGGAAGGAAGGAAGGAAGGAAGAAAATTTCCTTCTTTTCCCTTCTCTTTTCCTTGGGGGAAAAAAGTTCCCTCTCTCCCTCTCCTTTTAAGGAGGGGAGAGTGAACGTGGTATGTGAATTTTAAGGCGTATTGTGTTACCCCTTGTGATAACAAAAGAAAAACTAATTTAATCGTGAGAAAAAGAAAAAAAGAAAAAAAAAGTGCACTTTTAGTGATAAAGTAATCAATTAACAACTAATTAATTCGACAAGAAATGGCGACCAGTGGGAATATTTTGTTAATACATAACCTTTAAGTTCTCCTTTTTAGAACTCTTAATTGTCAATTTTATATATTCGAGAACAGTATCTTATCATTTATAATATCTATGTGAGAGTATTTTAAATTTTCAACTCTCTCAGTTTTTAATAGAATGTGGTATGCT